>NC_022009.1:66823373-66856235 GCF_000317375.1 Microtus ochrogaster
TTAGGGATGGACAAAGGTTTGCTACTTGCTCTTCTCACAACTGGCTCTGGAGTTTAGATTACTTATCACAATACATCTTCTACATCATACAATGTTTGAGTCCATCTGAATAACTCCCTCTAAAGTGAGTTATTCTGAAATTATTTCCTCCGAAGACAGCTCATTTTCCTCAAAACAACTTCCCGTGCAAAAGCCCTTGGGAAGCAGTTTGTGGGGACTAGAAATCCTTGAAGCAATAGTTTTTAGACGGGGGGTGGGGGCGGAGGCTCCCACTGGTAAGAATGCAGACTGCAGGCCCATGGAGAAATAAATAAGATTATATAGCATCTGGAGTAGCATCTCTATGTAGAAGCCAGAATTATTCTAACACTGGGCAGTATCTGATACAGAACACTCAGAAAGCTGGTGTTGGTTGTTTTTCAACTAGGTTCTCAATCTTCCTAATGCTTTGACCCTTTAACAGCTCCCCATAATAACGATAAAATTATTGCTACTTCATAACTGTAATTTTACTACCATTATGAATCATAATGTAAATATATGATGCAGGCTATCTGATATGCGACCTCCAAAAGGTTCATGACCCACAGTTGAGGAGCTCTGGACTAGGACGAGGCGTAGCTGGAGGGACAGGACCCCGAAGCTGCACAGCGATGTCATCAACTGTCTATCCACTGGGCTTTTTGCAGCTCAGGTACTTTCTTGACTGCCTACTGATACGCCTACTGGCCTGGCCTCCATTTTATCTTTTTATCCCCTAAGTTCAAGAGAATGCAGGCATGGTGGCAGTCACCTGTAATTCCACCACTAAGAGATGGGCAGAAAAATTTCAAGTTTGAAGCCATCCTGGAATAAGCAGTGACTCTGTCTCCAAATAAAAAACCGAACCAAACCTCATGAGAGACAGCCAGATTCAATGTGGAGCAGAGAGCTGTACATGGTGCTATCTCTTGAGCTACCGAGCGTTCCCATCCCTGGCATGACACAGTAAACCCATTGCTTGCTTTCTGTGTGTTCATGAGCCATCCTGCCATCTTGAATTGACGCCCCATTTGTCATAAGTCAGATGCCCTTCTTCCACCCCCAGCAGGTCCCTAGGTGCTAACCTTATGTGGTTTTCCTTGCTGCATGGAATAGGGACTCAGAGCAGGAACCTGGCACTCACTTGTCCGTATTCACATGCTTGCTCGCAAATTCCCTACGCTGCTCAAGTGAGAGTATTCCAGTACTCCACAGTCTCGTTTCATCCATGACAAAAAATTAAAGAGTTTTACATTGCCTCTTGGAGAGCATGGATGAAAAACTGCTCCCAAGTCTCCACCGCTCTGTCCTCTTTCCGTCATATTTCAAAGCTGGGAGGGATTCCTTGCTCCACCAAGGGCTTAACGCCACACCGCCAACGTCAACAGGACAACTCTTCCTAAAGGCCTTGGGACCCATCCCTCTTGAGTTAGGCTTTTCGTAACTGGCCACTGACCAGGAATTCCACCAATGTTGGTTTTGACTATTACGATCAGCAAGGATCTCTTCTGAGTTCTCATGACTTCTCTTCCATACCACATTTGGGGGCCCTCTCTGCCGTTCTTCTTTTACTTCGCGAGTCCCAAGTACAGAAACTGCAATTTACTTGTCTTTACATTAAAAATCAATCAATCAATTAATTAATCTAAAAATGTTATGACTAATGTTGCTTTTGTTTGCACTAGCCAAATGTCTGTAAATCGCATGGAGGAGTTTCCTTGATTGCTTTAAACAGTTCATCTTCATTTATTTGGTGAATCCTTTTTTTTAATGCGTAATTCAAAAAGTAAATTTTCTTCGGGGATTTTCCGAATTATAGTAACTGTTGGAGGTTCGTGGGATGCCACTGGCTAGATTTGATTTATTTATGTGGTTTTCAAAATATGTGTCTCTTTAGCTTCGGGACTTACCACCAAAGCATCCAAATTCTCCGACACTTTGAAAATTAATTAAATGAAGCAGAGGATAAAAAATGTTTTCCATCACCAAGTGGTAGCTTTTTTATTCTTCTTAATTTGACTTCGATAGAAAGTAGTCTGGGGGCCCGAGAGATTACTCGGTGGTTAAGAGCCCTTACTGCTCTCATAGTGTCATGGTTTGGTTCCCAGCACCCACACGGCAGCCCACACCCATCTCTACCTCCAGTTTCATGGATCAGATATTTCTTCAGACCTTCAAGAGCTCCTGAACACATATGGTGCGCGCATACACACACATGTACAATTAAAACATAAATATTTAAAAAGAAAATAGGTTAAACATTTTGCTGTTACTCTCTGGACATGGTCAAAGTCAACTTACAGGAGCTACTATTCTTCCACTTGGCCATCAGCAGCTATGCAGCCACTCAGAACAAGCAGATCACGGTAAGATAAACACAGCCTACAGAAATATGGGCAGTCAGGTTCACCCGAAGCTCTTAGTCACAGCCTGAACAGTGCTGCATGACTTTTTACCATTGCACTTCGGGTAACGTTTTTATTCCAAAGCCAGAGAAATTCCCACCAGATCAGATTTATATTCTCACTCTGCCAGGAGAGTCCTTCCTTTGTACAGTGTCAAGAGTGTCTGCTAGAGCACACCAGCCCACTGAACAGAGAACACAGCATTGAAACCCGCCTACATTCTGGCACTCAGTTGAGTTTTGACAAAGTTTTAAAGAAGACAGGGAAAAACTACGTTGATGGGAAAACTAGATATCTACACACAGAAACACAAGGTTGATTCCTTATCGTATGCTATATTAAGAAATCAACCCCAAAGACATCAAAGATTACATAGGCAAGAAAACAAAAGAGGAAAGTTTTATGACATTAGTATGGGCAATAATTTTTTGTTTTGCTTTGTTTTGGGTAAAATAGCACCCCCCAAATTTATTTTTTAAAGATATTTTAAATCTGACCTTATAGAAAACAAAGATGAAAATGGTGAGCACTTGTGCACAATTTACTGAAATAACCAACAAAGGGTCAACACACACACGGGGGGGAAGTATTTGTAACCTTTGCGGAAGCAGACAGGAAGTCCTCAGAGCAACCGGAAGGAGACCTAGGGCCCAGGATGCCCCAGCTGGGCGTGTACCGGAAAGAGATAAGATGATATGTTCAGAAAACCTGGAACACTCCTGTGTTCACTACAGAAGTATTCACAACACCCACAACAGATGAACAGATAAAGAAAATGTGGCAAATAGGTGTAATCAAAGAGGAGAAATTGTGCCATTGGCAACAGCTGGGATGACTTGATAAGAGACATGAAACCAAAAGTGATAGGCCAGACCCAGGCATACAGATATCATGTGGTCTCATTTACATGTGTAATCTTTAAAGTGTCAGCTCACGGAAGTCAAAAGAGGACTGGTGAAGAGCAGACGCGGGTGGGAGAGGGCAGCGGAAGACGTTAACCAGAGAGTATGATGTTTCACTTAGAGAGGCATTCAAGGTCTATTGACCCGCAGAGCCAAATAATAAATAGTAATACAATATACACTTCAAACAGCTAAAACGGAGTTGAAATGCTTGTGAAAACATGTATGCAAGGTAATAAATACATTATGGTTTAATTTAGTCATCTCATAATGCATACATATATCAAAAGACCACATTGTACCTCAGAAATATGGTTGTAAGTCATTTTTTATTGCTATAACAAGATACCCAAGACCAGGTAATCCATAAAGAATGGATGTTTCGGAGCAGTGAGTAAAGGTTTTGACCTTCAAGTCTAACGATCTGAGTTCAAACCTCAGAACCTGCATGGATATAAAAGGAGAAAACTGACTTCAAGTTGTCCTTGGATCTACACACACACACACACACACACACACACACACACACACACACTGTGGCACCTGCACGAAATTAATTTTAGTTTTAATTTCGAAAGATTACATTTCTATTTGTCTCATAATGTGGAGGTTAGTAAGCTCGGAGCCTGCTGCTGGCGTTTGCTCAGCATCTGGTGAGGTCTGTGGTACTGAGCCCTAGCATAACAGAGGCTTCTCTCGTGGAGAAGCTAAGATGTGCCGGAGAGAAAGGTCCTTAGTTACAAGGTCGCTATTCACACAGCACATCGTTAACACAGAAAGCTGAGGGATGAATTCGAACACCGAGTGATTTGTTTGTCATAAAGTGAGAATGAAAAGTCTGTTCAAGCATGTCTAGTTTTGCGACCACATTTGGGAGAAGAGAAAACTTGTTCAGTTAACCAAATAGAGTTTAACCAGAAAGCTGATTTCTAATGATGCTGTCATTTAAGAACTTTCAGTGTAGTGGAGGGACTTACAGTAGTACTGGGCACAGTTGGTTTCCTTACAGTTCCAACTGCAACCTGAGCAAATTCTGCTTCCATATATCAATATGATAAAAAAAAATACTTCTACAAAACCCTTTTAATGAGATCTAGGAACAAATAAACAAGTGAATCAGAACTATAAAAACTTCTTCTTTCAATACATATCTTAAATGATAATAAAAAAAAATCCCAGCCTAAAAGAACTTCTAAAATCAGAAGGAAAAAAAAAAAAAACAACAGCTAGCAAACATCCATAGGATGTCATCCTTTGGAACTGAACTCAGTAGGGAAGGAGGGAAGATTCTTCTGGGGCAGAGCCAACCAGCTGACATCTGTCCATTTTGACCACAATAGGATGCTTCCCATGTTCCAGCCCTACCTACCCCACCCATCTGGGCCTCCTTTTCTACACCCAACCTCTCCACCAGCCAGATTGCCCATCTCTCTCTTCAGGGTACAGTCTTGTGAGTCTCCCTAACCTCCCTCTTCATGCCTTTCCCCCAAACCTACCAGATGTAGCCTAGGTCCCACATCACGGTCTCTGGTCTAGTGTGACTTCCCCTGCCTGTACCACAAATAATCTCTAGGTTTTGACCAAGACCATTCCCACTAACCTCCAACCCACAGGATTTTCCCATGTGATATTCAACCCTTCCACCCAGTCATATCTACTCCTAGACTCTAGGTCTGGACCAGGAAACACATTCTGTACACTAGCCCTGTCCTCTCTGTCCATCTGACTTCATTCCACCCAAGCAATTTCCAGTCTCTAAGATAAACCCACAGGTGCACCATCTCTTCTGCTCTAATCTCCTCTGCCTGTATCACACTTAGAACTAACAAAATAATTTCACATGTCCAGATCTTATCACAAGAATACAACAATGCAGGGCCGTGGTGCTGCACACCTTTAATCCTAGCACTTGGGAGGCAGAGGCAGGCAGATCTCTGTGAGTTCAAGGCCAGCCTGGTCTACAAGAGCTAGTTCCAGGACAGGCTCCAAAGCTACAGTGAAACCTTGTCTTGAAAAACATAAATAAATAAATAAATAAATAAATAAATAAATAAATAAATAAATAACCAACAATAGGAAAGATCAAAACATTACCTCCTCTCCAAAACCTACCAATCCAGTAGAATTGTTTGCCAATGGGAATTACCAAGATGAAACCTAGGGCACAGGATTTAAAGAACAATCACTAACTTCATCAAAGAACTTAGAGAAGATACAAAGAAACAGCTCAATGAAATTAAAGGAAAAGAGCTTAAGGAGAAAAAATATGTGAGTGACAAACAGAATCACAAACATACATGATGGAAATGACAACAACTCAGGACTTGAGAATGGAATTCAATAAGGAGATAGAAACACTGAAGAGGACTCAAGCTGAGATGAAGATGGACCTGAAAAACCCAATAACTCAACTAGAGAACTTAAAGGAAAACACTATGAGCAGAATGAATCAAACAGAAGACAGACTATCAGGACTCAAAGATAAAGTAGAGGAACCAGACCAAATGGGTGAGGGATATAAAAAATTTCTGAAAACCACAAGAAAGGAACACAGAAGAAATATGGGACACTATGGAAAAAATCCTTTGAATTAAAGGCAGTTGAGTGAGAAGAATCTTAAGGTCAATGACATATATTGGATCTTCAGCAATAAATATCATAGAAGAAAACTTTGCCAAACTAAGGAGGGGCACATACGTATAAACACAAGAAGCCTATAGATCACCAAATAGACAAGATCATAAAAGAAAACGTCCATGTCAGTTGATAGTTAAAATACTAAGTATACATAACAAAAAAAAGTGTATTGAAAACTACAAGAGAAAAAAACAAAGGTCACATATAAGGGAAAACCCATCAGAATAATAGCTGATTGGCTCAATGGAAAATTTTTTTTCTCCAGTTTGTCTTATTATATGCCTTTGAAGATGACTGATACATATAAAGGCTTTATCACATTCATTACATCCATATGCTTTCTCTCCAGTATGTGTTCTATTAGGCATTTGAAGATGACTGTGATGTACAAAGTCTTTATCATACTGATTACATTCATACGGTTTCACTTTAGGATTTGTTCTTTCATGCCTTTGAAGATGACTGTCATATCCAAGGGCTTTAAGACTCAATGGAAATTTTGATAGCCAAAAGAGCCTGGAACAATGCATTCCAAGTCTTAAAGACTATGATAGGCAACCTGGACTAAGATACCCAGCAAAACTATCTGTCATAATTCAAGCAGAAAGAAAAACTTTCTATACCATAAATAGTCTAAAAAAATATTTCCAACAAACCAAACCTAAAGAAAATACAGGAAGCCTTACTTAGGAGTGAAGAGAATGAGCATATCAGAGAGATCATGGCAAGAGATACAAAGTCATAATTACTAAAACACATAATTATTAAACCACTGAGAACCAACACCAAAAATCAGCAACACAATAACCACTATAACACACTCAATTTTCCAATCAGAAGACCTGTCTGAATAGATCACTGAAAAGGTTGACAGAATGGATCAAAAAACAAAATCTTTTGCCCTGTTGTCTACAAAAACCACACCTTTGTTTTAAATGTATACACTGTCTTTGAATAAAAGGATGGACAGAAGTATTTCAATCAAATGGGACCAGGATGCAGATAGGCATCACTATCCTAATATCTGACAAAAGAGACTTCCAACTAAAATTACTTGGAAGATGCAAAGAGGGATACTTCATTCTAATCAAGGTAATAGCTAACCAGAAAGATATTATATTTAACCATGCAAATTACGGGTGACCAATTTCATAAAAAAATATACCACTGGATTTAAAAAGACAGATTAACATCAACCTATTAATAAAAGGTTATTTTAGTAATCTACTTTTTTACAATAGGTAAATCATCTGAACAAAAATAAAGAGACATATTGGAATTAATTGATGTTATACATTAAATAGACTTAACAGATATCTGCAGAATATTCCACTCAAACATGAAAGAATATATATTACACTCAGCTGCACGAAAAACTTTTCAAAAATAGACCACATCCTGGTACACAAAAACAAATGTTTACAAATTCAAAAAATTAAAATCACTCATTGTAGCTTATCTGACCACAATAAAACACTACCTAAAATGATAACAAATAAATCTTTAGCAAATATACAAACTACTTGAGATTAAACAACTTGTTTATTACTGAATGAAGAGTGGTCAAAGAAGAAATCAAGAAAAAAAGAAAAATGTCCTAGAACTAAATGGATTGAAAACACAACACAACAAAACTGTTGGAATACATTAAAGAAGTATAGATTTCCTGCAAAGGAAATCTATGCAAAAAAAAAAAAAAAAACCAACCAACCAAACAAACAAACCCAGAAAGGGAGATTTGGATAAAATGACAATTAGGATATCTGAAAAAAAGTCACAAAGAATCACACTATTAGTATTCACCAAAAATGTATCCCATATATAATCAATATATAATTACACATAAATAGTTGTAATCAGACTGGGCTGATGGTGTTCCCTCCATCAGCAAAAGAAGATCTAGCAAAAACCAGACATGGGAAGCCTTCTTTTGAGTTGCTGCCCAGCACTGTTCAAGAGACTGTGAAACCATACAGCCTATTACGTTGCCCTTGGTTACCACTCAGAGGTGGAAAATGAGTCCTTATCACTGAAGATTTCTGATGTTTCAGACACAGGGCCCAGAGACCCCCGAGCTAGAGTGGACATGAAAGCTGGGCTCCTTGAAGACTAGCTTCATAGACCCAGAAGTTACCACGAAAGCTTTCAAAGGAGGGAGGCAACCAACAGTCCTACCCAGCTGTGATGCCTATGAACTAAATCAATGACAAGCATGGCACCACAACCCTAAGGGTGCCGCAGTGGCACCTTGGTGATAACTAACAGGTTTCTGATTGAACTTAAGAGGGAGACCATGCCTAGTACTGGAAACCTAAGTGCTTAGTACTAGGGATCTACAGCTACCAATCAACCAAACGAGCTATTTTTCTGTCAACAGTCTAGAACATTTGTCCTTTTACCCACAGATAAGTGTAGTCTTCATCCTTCACAAAGGAAGCTCTCTTTGCGACAGAGAGCCACAGCTGAGCAAAACACATAGTTGTGAAGATCAGTTCCAGTGGAGGATACTTCTACAAAACACAGCTGAACTTAAGGCTCAGGAAACATTGTGGCAGAAGGGACAGAATGCTTGGAAGAGCCAGAGGATCAGAGAATTTTCATTGAAATTATGTCAAGTAATGTCAAAAGCTATATCCATCAAGTCTCACCAACATGATTCCCAGTCAAGAGTTGAACAAGGATGACAACAGTAGACATGCCAAGATGGATGGGGGAAATCACCCAAAGCCTCAAAGGAGAAACAGTCTTCCCAAGAAAAGAGCACACCAATCTTTGGTTATCTGATATCAAAGATCAGCTCTGAAAGAATACATACAAGTAACATTATACAGACTAAGCAGGTTATACCTAGGAATGCACACACACACACACACACACACACACACACATCAATAAATGAAAAAAGAGGCTATGAATTTGAAAGAAAGCAAGGATGGATATATAAGAGGGTTTGGAGGGAGGAAAAGGAAAAATTATGTAATAATATAATAACCTCAAAAAAGAAAGGTTAATGATGGAAGAATAGTCTAGGGAATATTGAATAGCATTCTGGAAGCAAAGGAGATTAAAGCAGATACACCACTCTGAGAACTAACTCTCCAGGAAGAACACTTCTAGGTAAAAGTTGCTTTAACACCTACGACCTCTTCTAAATGTGAGTAACAATTAACCTAGTTGCCATGGACAAGGGTCCCTATAGTTAAAGCATGTGATTATTACTCTTGGCAAGGTGTCATGGACTCCAGAGACAGCTCATCTCTGACCTTCAGGAAGTAGATATTCCATGCACTAAGGGGGCTGCCTACTTCAATAGTCAGGCTCTAAGGAATACATGCAGAGCCGCATGCAGTTTCACCCAAGGAGAGCAAAAGAGACCAAGGGAAGAAAGGAGTGATGGAATGGAAAAGCCAGAAGAAATCTCAGAACTGGCTGAGCTTCCGTATGCCTTTTCTGGGGGGGGGGGTTGTGTGTGTGTCAGGGCGTGGGGGGCATAATTCAATCTACAGGAAGTGCACGCTGTAAGGTAAAATAAGTAATCAAATAGTGACTAAATATCTTTGACATAAAAGTTAACTGATAAATACTGAAAGAAGAAAAAAACTGGATGCCAAAGCTGGTTGTCAAAATTTTGATGACTCACACAATATTAATCAAGCCCAGAATACCTCCGGTCAATACAACCTCCTAACTAATTAGAGAGAGGAAATGGTAGTGGCCTTACACCAACTGTTTGATGAAAGCTGGTCACTGGTGTTGAACAGATATCTGTCTGTGAATTCAGTCCACCAAGAAAGACACACTGCATGGGATTGTCAGGGGAAAAAAAGAAGCCCTGAACCTAACCATAAACAAACACTAGATAAATCCAACTCAAGCGGACACACAATCTGAAGAGAACTGACCTCATGAGACTCTCAAATCCATCAAGACTGGGAAAAATGAAGAGAAGAACCATGTGGACGTGCACAAGGAACTGAAATAAAAGAAGTTTGAGAACTAGTGTGAGGGAGGACTTTCAACTTAGAGACGTGATCAACAAGGTACTTGGTAGGAAGAGCTGCAAAATCTTGAATTTTGTTTTTCTAAGTAGACATTTTCAAATGCTTGTCACGACTAGGCTATTACTGCGAATTTTTTTGAAGGAAGAAAAATGAAAAGATTCTGATGTAATGTCATCTTTATTTCATAAAAAGATAAGAACACTAATTGTTAAGACTGACAAAGAATTAATTTCTAGTTGCATTCAGAGGGAAAAAATTAACAGACTAACAAAATTATAACCTTAACATGACTGAACTCATTACTCTTGAAGTGTAGTGCAGATACTTTGTGTTGGTTTTTAGTTTGTTTATGGAACTGGAAAAGACTTCAGCATGTTAATACTTCATCAAATTAAAGTTAATATTGTTAATATTATTCTATTTAGAGAATCAGGATGCAAATGCCATGCCATCCTATATGTTAGAGCACACACTGTATTTTAAAATGAAATTATATACATTTTAATAAGGTTAAATGTATGTATATATATTATATGTAATGTCACACATTAAGAAAAGAAGAGAGAAATAAAAATTATTTGGGAAGAACCCATAGCATTTGGTAAGCATTCCTAGTCACCTCATCATGGATTGATGGAGATTGTCAGAACTGATCAGCAGAGCAATAACAATTCATAATAGAGAGAGAGCTATAGAATGGGACCATTCTCTACCAGCTCATCACTACCTTTCAGTTTTCCAGAAGTTGAATTATAAGGTCTTTATTGTATGCCTTGCACATGCTGAACAAGTGCCTGACTGGTGCACTTGATCCCTATTCTCTCTCTAAGCTACCAAGTGTTATTTTTTCTTTGTTTGCTTTGTGTGTGTGTTTATAATTTTGTTAACTGATTCCCTGCCTTGAATGTTTTTATACTTCCTAATTATTTTTATTTAACGTTTAGGTTTCTGCTTTAAACATTAATTTTAAACATTAATTTTAATGTGTTGCTCTTACTCCAATTTTTTAAAAAGTGAAAAGTTCCCAATTGTCCCAATTTACCAGTTTTTAATATTAAATTCACTTTTATTCATTGTACCCTTCACATAAATCTGGTCAACTTATCAAAGAAAGCATTTCATCCAGAGCTCGCGGTTCCAGAGGGCTGCAGTCCGTGATCATGGCAGGGAGCATGGCAACAAGCAATCCTGGAGCTGGAGGGCTCACACCTGTGTCCTCTTGTCAGGGGCAGGCAGAGTATGGCTTAGGATGGCTTGGGCCTTTGAAACCTCACAAAGATTAATACTGCCATTTTTAAAAGTAGAGGTGCTGAGTGTGTAGCTGGATGGTAGTTCTGCCTTTCTGGCCCTGGGTTCAATCCCCAGAACCATAAATTAAAAAAAATATAAAAAAGTTTAAATGCAAAAAGTAAAAATATTGAATAAGGTGTAATTTAAAATAAAAGGAAGAAGAAGGTGAAGGAGGAGGCTGAAACCTTGAATTTGTTTCTCTTGGGGTCTTTGCCATTTGTATGCACTTGCGGGGCCATCTGATGGACTCTTGCCTTTCCTGCGGTTAAAATGTTGCTATTGAATGCACTGGACATGTGTTTAATGTCCATGAGAGCTGTCTTCACTTTCCTGGCTTTCCTTCTTTGCATACCAGAAGTCTGTGTTGACCACATTTAGCTTCTTGGTGTATGGGGTGGGCAGTTTCTCTCAGCACCAGAGTTTCCTCACGCCATAACCACCTTCTCATTGATAGCTGCCTCCCCAAAGTGTTCGGAGTGTGGGGAGCAGCCACAGCACTGATGTGTGTAGGCAAGATGCTTTCCGGATCTTCTAAATGAATCACCCTGCCTGCGGGACACACTTCAGAGTTCTCAGGCTCTACAGCAGCTGCACTCCATACAGTGATAAGTACTGGATCCCCAGTTATCGGGTTCCTCCGCCGATGTAATAGACCAAATCAAATCAAATTAATAAATCCAGATTTAACAAACAGAGCAAAGCAAAGCAGAGCACTTCCGGGTGACTCTCAGGAAGGGAGGAGAGAGAGCACAAGGGCGTGCAGAAGCTCTATGGGCGGGTCTTAAATAAAATGTAGGCGTGATCTTGAGCATCTCAGGGGGAGGAGCCACCAACCGTGGTCTTTTTCAGGGGTGGGGTCTGAAATAGAAGGAATGGGGTTGGGTGGGGCTTCCTAACACATAGGTGGCTCTGTAAATAGATCCATCCATTGACATCAGGTTTAGAGCCATCAAACTCCAGGATAGTCCTCAGTTAATGAGATTGGCCTGCTACCTCCAAAGATGAGACTGTGTCTTCTACTTCCTCATCTGGACCTCCTGCAGCCCATCCTTTCAGATCCCCACAGTTCAGTTTTAAAGACTAGGATCATTCTCAGCCGGATAAGCAGCCACCACTCTCTGAGATACACACAGGACTCCTTTCCAGCAGCTGGCTGTTCTTGGAGAAATTACTGTCTCACCAAAACCTGCAGCTGGATTTGAGGCTGTGCCTTTGTCCTGGGGGGTAGGATTGTCATTCGGCTTTCACCAAAACCACCAAGCCTACCGTGGGGTTGAGGCTTCCCCATGCCGAAAGCCTCAGCATGCAGGTGCATTCAGTCTGGCTTTCCTGGCCTACGTCACTCATCTCCGTTCGTTTCAGCTGCTCTTCACCTCCTTGTGTATTTCCTCTTGATGTGAAATAGGCTGTTCTCAACACCTCCTCCTCAACGAGTTTCACGGAGGAAGTTTCTCATCTGTTTACCTGGACATCAGCGCTATTAGGTCCTAGCGTGTGGGAAACTCTAGCAAAACAAACCCCAAAGCAGCATCTAAGGTTTGGCAGTCAATACTGACTCCGAAGCTGGTCATTCTATTCTGCAGCTCTTGGCTCAGATTTATCCCTGGATGTTAAATTAGCCATCCCTTATGACACACCTTACAGCGTTTCCTGCTGGCACGCCCATTATGTCCCCACTGATCTTCCACCATGCCTGGATCCTCCCTCCCCCAGTCTTTCTGAATGTGCTGTGGGAGCTAATTCTCAGTTTCTAATTATTGTCCCCTTCTGGTTTTGTTGTTGTTTGCTTGTTTATTGGGGTTTTGGAGACAGGGTTTCTCTGTATAGCCCTGACTGTCCTGGGATTCAGAGATCCATCTGCTTTTGCCTCCTGAGGGCTCCTGTGGACTATTATAAAACCGGAAGATCATAAAAGATAATTTATATTTAAAAGCCTGACTGTATATTTTCTTAGCATTTGTTTAGTGTGTGTGTGTGTGTGTGTGTGTGTGTGTGTGTGTGTTTGCATGTGCACAGGGTGGGGGCAGCACACACAGCACAGTGTTTGTGTGCTGGGCAGAAAACAATTTGCAGGATGTCTATTCTCTTTTTCCTTCTTCTGGGTTCTGGGCTCAAACTCAAGCTGTAAAGCATTGGTATCAAGAGCTTTTACCAGTGTTATGCCCAGATCCACGAAGTCCCCCAAAAACCAACAAGGAGACCTAGTCCTGTATGTAAAAGCAACGAGCCTTTATTTTATGCAAGTTTGCAAACTTGGTCTCTCTGTATGTCCAACGTGAACAGAGAGCCCCGAGCTCAGTTAGAGTTGGGTTTTTATAGTAGTAAAGGTGGGGGTGAAGGGTTTCTGAGGTTCAGGACTCCTGATTGGCTGACATTGTCTAGGGGTGTCCTGGTGAGTGTGTGCTGGCAGGTGATCCTATCTACAGCAGTTAGAATGTTATGCATTTCCTTTGGATGGTCTGTTCTTGGGTGGTGCTCAGGTAATCTCAGTTTATGACTCTTCCTGCAACCAGGTATGGCTTAATGGTAAAATACTGAGACTCAGGCCTCCATTAAACTTACCAATGGCTGAGTCCTACTCTGGCAGGTGATAATGGCTGGAAGTAAAGAACTTCCTTTGGATGGTCTGTTTCTATTTAACTTATCTTGCCTGGCTCCTACAACCAGCTGAGCGATCTTGCCAGTCAATAAATATGGCTTTTAAATGCCAATGTCATTAAAAACAAGGAAAACTAAAATACTGTCCCTTGAAACGTCCCTTCCAATAACGGTGAAGTAGCAGGGACCGCAATAAGCCTCTGGAAGAAATAACTAAAAAACAACGTGAAATGTGTTAAGCGACATGTTAGACATGAGGTGCAAGTAGTGCAAGACAGGGAGAGTAAACAAGATAAGCCCAAAAGTGGCTTGCCGTCTAGAGGAAGAATCCGGGTTCCACTGCAAGGAAAACAAAACACTGTCTTACAGTCTTTGGAACTCAAGAGACTGAGAACTAGAGCTGACAGTTTGTGAGGCTGAGGTGGTCATGCTTTACAGAGAACCAAAGAGAGGAGGGCGGCAAGTGGAGCTTTCCAGAGGCCCCTTTGAGTTTTCAGCCAAGAACTGATTATCTCATGCTCAAGGGAAAGCTTGAGGCAATGGCATAATCACCCCAAGATCTGCAGAGAATAAGTCTAAGAAGTCCCACAAAGTCATGAGAGGCTCCTGTTCCTACCTATTGAATGTGGGGGAAGATAACATTCAAGCATATTTAAGCAAACTAACTTAAAATAAAACACACAAACAAGGTAAAGAGAAAACGATGTCTCATGCCAACAGGAGTCATTGCCCCAACATCAAGTTCATGTGCTATGCAGACATAAAAACCTTAAATGTTTATTCAGCTAATACACCTTCAAAGCAAATGAAGACAAACTAAGAGAACTAAATTAAATAAAAAGCTAAATAAATTCTAAAACTAATTTAGTTATTTAAATAATTCCACAATGAATAGCTGAAATTTAAATAATTATCTTAAATGACATAAGAAGAAAAGAGGAAAACTATAGCTTGCACAGGTTTACAAGACTGTATGAAAATGTGTAGGCTGTAGGTCTGATTTTCTCAATTCATATAAGCTAATGATTAACTTGACTTAAATAACATTTGCAGGCACTGGTGAGACATTAAATGTGCAAAGATACTTACCACCAAGCCTGATGACCTAAGTTTGATCCCTGGGTCATACATAGTGGGAGAAAAGAACCAGCCCCCACAAGTTTTCCTTTGGCCTACACACACACACACACACACACACACACACACACACACACACACACACACTTTTTCAAAGGATTTAAAATAAATAACATTTGAACAACATCCAACCAATGACAACAGAAGGTATTTTGTTCAAGTAAAACACAACAATTTTCAAGCCATATTCTGAGCCATAAACCAGGCCTTAGGACACCTTAAATTTTCTAATCATACAAGTGTGAGTCTGTTCTCGAAAACAGCATTAAGTTTAAAAAAAAAAAACCACAATAATATAGAAGGGACTGACAAAACCCCAACATTCCATGTGCTAGAAAAATCAAAAGCAAAGTTTGAATGAACTTTATACTGAAAGAAAACAAATCTGTGCTGTGTCAGGATGTTCTGAGATGTCTCTAGAAAAGTGGAGAGAAGTCACAGTGCTGAGCACCATATTAAAAAGAAAATGTGTAAAGGGGAAACGTGGGGTTAAAATGATTCCATCAGGATAATGGGAAAAGGGGGGACTCTTTATGGAAGGGAAAGGGAAGTACATACAGAAGAAAGAGGGTAAAATAATAATAAAGGTGTCTGAATATGTTACAAGGAATCATGCCATTAATTGTTTATTTTTTTAAAAAACCTATCATACATGTAATTCTCTATATAAATATACATATATACTCTAAATAAAGTAGGCTGACAATGCTCCCTCCGAGAGTCAAAGACCACATAACAAAACCCCAATATCAGACATGTGAAGCCTTCTTTTGAGTTGTTGGTCATGACTACAAGAGACTCCCCAAACATCCAGCTTGTTGCTATCCTCAGAAGCGGAAAGTAAGTCCCTACTGCTGAAGACCCATGCACTTCACAACTAAAAAGGCCCAGAGGCCCCTGAGCTGGAACTGACCAGAAAGCCCCCTCCCTGAGAACTGGATTTCATGATACCAGAAGGTACCATGTAAGCTCCCGAAAGGAGGAAAGAGATGAACAGTCCTACTCAGCTGTGATGGCTATGAACCACATCAAGGACTAGCATGGCGCAATAGCCCTGGGAGCGCAGTAGTGGCACACATACCTTGGTGTTACCAACAGTGCTCTGATTGGACTTCAACCCTGCTAGAGAGGAAGGAAGCTAAGCCTAATACTGGAAACCTATCTAACTATCTAATGCCTGTGAAGTCATGGCTTTTGGGGGAGAACCTACGGCTGCTACTTACTAAACCAGCATAACCCCTAACAATCAAAACAGATGTCCTTGGGCCTGGAGATAAGTGTATCTTTAGCTCTCATCAAGGAAACAACTTTTTGCAACAGAAAGACACTACTACAGAAAACCACAGCCAATCAAATTGCAGAGCTGTGGAAGTTAGTCCCAGTGAATACATTAAATAAAGACTTCTGTACCTAAGGCTCAGGGAACATTGCTTAACAGGGACTGGAGAGACTGTAAGACCCAGAGAATGAGGGTATCTCCTGTGAGGTTGTGTCTCCTAGTAATGTCAGAAGTCACACCCATTAGCTGACCAAGGATGGTGCGAATAGACAAGCCAAAGTGCACTAGAAAAAGTCCATGAGGCCTCAACCCCATAGAAGGAGCTGCAGGTAACTCGGGAATGCTGAGAGGAGAGACAGTCCTCTTGGGAAGAGCACACCAATTGGTTTTCAAAACCAAATGGTCAGTGCTGAAAACATTTAAGAGTAACATTATACAGATTAAACACGTTATACTTAGGAATATATATGTATATTCATATATGTATACGATAACAATTAATGAAAAAAGAGACCATGAATTTAAAAGATAGTAAAGAAGGTCTATGGGAGGGTTTGGAGGCAAGAAGGGGAAGGAGAAATGTAATTATATTATAATCTCAAAAATTCAATTTAAAAAAGAAAATGTGTAGAAGAGGAACTGAGACCACCATGTATAAAACAAGGGGAAAAAAGTAACCAATGTAAGGAGGTAAATGTTAAAGAGGTAGAAAAGTAACCTAACATAATTTGGTAATTATATGCTGAACACATTTATCAAATTATTACTCTTTGCTCCATAAATGTACACAATTAAAACAATAGGTTTAAAAACCCAACTGGTTAGAATAAGAGAAGTAATAAAGAAGGTGACAGAAATAAATTAATTGAAAATATTTAAAAACAGAAAAAAACTAAAAGAAACAAAAATGTGACGTTTTTAGAAGGTTGTTGAGATTAAGAACACTGTAGTGAGCTGGGCAAAGGTGGCACACACCTCTAATCCCAGCACTCAGGAGGCAGAGGCAGGCAGAGCTCTGTGAGTTCAAGGCCAGTCTGGCCTACAAGAGCTAGTTCCAGGACAGGCTCCAAAGCCATAGAGAAACCCTGTCTAGAAACACACACACACACACACACACACACACACACACACACACACAAACCCAAACCCCCAAAAAACAAAAACAAAAACAAACAAAACACCCTCTCCCCCCCCAAAAAAAACCCAGAAAACAAACAACAACAACAAAAGAACACTAGTTAGATTGACTGGGAAGTAAAACAAAAATCAAATGACCAATACAAGGAGTAAGAGTCTCTTGTATTGGACATATTTTTAATCCCAGCAAGGTAAGGCAGAAACAAAATGACCATGTCTTTGAGACTAGCCTGATATACATAGTAGTTACATTCTGTTCAAAATTGTGTGGAATATGATATAATGAGTGATATTATGGACAATAAAAAGATAGGCAGAGAATGTTATACACAACTTTATGTCAAGGAATTCAATTAATTACGTGAAATGAAAAAAAAATCCTAGCAAACACAGTCAAAATTCATTCATTAAGAAACACACAGCCTCAGTAGTTCTACTCTATCAAAGAAATTAAATTTACTGTTTAAAAATCATGTCACATTGACATCTCCAGGCACAGAAGGCTATACTGGTGAGCTCTACCAGACGTGGAAGTAAAATGTGGCCTCAGTTCTATCCAAACTCCTTGACAAAACTGAAGGGAAGTTAATACTTGTGCACTAATTCTCTGGGGCTAGTCTTGGCCTGCTGTTGAAACCGAACAAAATCATTGCAAGATAAGGAAATGACAAATCAGTTTTCCCGTATTTAATGATAAATTAACTATTCATACATTTTACACATTGAAAAAAATATAAACAGAAAAGATAACATATCATGGAAAATAGGGTGGGCTTTGTCTATCAATATGGGATTGTTTAACCATTCAAAGCTAATTAATATAATCTATCACATTAATGCCTTCTCAAAAATTAATTTAAAAACTATTCAGCATCTGTAATTGATGGAAAGCTAACCTCTCAGAAAACTGAAAATAACAAAGAAATTCCAAATTGGTAAGAAAAATCTACAAAAATGATGAGCTGGCAATCCAGCTCAGCTATAGAAAACTCACTTACGGTTCAATACCCAGGAAAACAGCAATCTGAGAACACAGTTTCCACCCTGTGTATGCTGAGAGGTGGAACATTTCCCCCCAAAGATCAGGACAAGATAAAGATGCTTGCTATCTATCCCCAGGCAACTCTGAACCAGAGAGGACAGCATAGCCAATAAGAAAGAGAAAAATGGGCATCCTCACTGCAACGGGCTTTAGAAAAAGAGCTACAAGAACCACAAGTCAATTTAGCAGGTTTGAAGGATTTAAGATCAGTGCACAAAACAAAAACAGAACAAAAATACAAAGGAAAATCAGGAGCTAAAGAAAAAACTCCATGTCATATTGCTCTTCCGTGGTTATTATAACATAATACCCAAAATATTAGGTATTGCTTATTACATCACAAATTTATATCTTAATTCAAAATCAGTAGGCAACTGGAAAGAAGTAAGAAAACCAAGCACTACCCCACACTCCCAGGCCCAGATCAGGCCTATACTCGCCCAACCTGAGGGAGGGTAGAACCCAACATCAAATACACAAGCAAGGAAAGAAGTCTGTATGGGTAGTCACACCAGAAAGCACAGTCAATATGAAATTCCAAGACAGTATGTGCCCCTACAAACTCCCTGGTTCTATAAAAACGTTTTCCAATGAGAATTAACCTAGATGAACCCTAGAACACAGAATTTAAAAGAATGATTGTGAACTTTAGCCAAGATTTGAAGGAGCTAAAAGAAGACAGGGAAAGAAACCTCAGTGATCTTAAAGAGGAGAGAATAAGCTTCTGGAAGATGTGCAAAGGACAAATGCACTGCTGAGGGAAGGGTCAAGGACGAGCTGGGATTTAAAAACTGATTTCAGGCCAGGCAGTGGTAGGGCACACCTTTAGTCTCAGCACTCGAGAGGAAGAGACAGGTACATCTGTGAGTTTGAGTCCAGCCCAGTACAGAGCAACTTTCAGCACAGCCAGAGCTACACAGAGGAACCATGTCTGGAAAAACCAGGGGAAGAAAACAGACTGGATTTAGCAGAGAGATAGAAACACTGAAGAGAGCTCAGCCTGCGATGAAGATGAATTTGAAAAACTCAGTGACTCAACTAGAAATCTCTGGTTTTCTCGAGGAGAAGATGGAAAATCATGACTTGAACATGAAAATGGAGGACTTATAATATTCAAACAAAGATGTGAATTAAAAAGGCACACAAGAAACATGCAGAAATTATGGGACACAATGAAAAGACTAAATCTTCTAATTATATAGGCCTAGATGAAGAGAAATTCCGGGCTGATGGAATAGATTGGATCTTCAACAGGATCATGGAATAAAACTCCCCAAAGTTAAGGAAAGAAATACAGTAAGTCCACAAAACACCAAACAGACAGGACCAGAGAAGAAATCTCCTATAACATATTATAATTAGGACAAGACTAACAAAGAGCAAAGAGAGAATATTGAAAGCTTCAAGAAAACAAAATGAGTCACATAAAAAGGAGAACCCATCCAAATAGCAGTTGATTTCTTAATGGAAAATCAAAACGCCAGAAGAGCCTAGAGCAATGCACTCCATGTTCTAAACAATCATGGACGCTGACTAGCATGCCCAGGACAACTCTCTGTTACAGTTGAAGGGGAAAGAAAAAGCTTCCAAATAACAACAGCCTAAAAGAAGTTATGTTTACAAAACTAGGCCTACAGAGGAAAATGGAAGCAAGAGTTCAGAATGAGGAAAGCAGAGCCAAGAGACTACAGGAAGAAAATAAATTGTGATATTTTGTAGCACAGATAATAAAATCTCAGAAGCAGAAATTGAGGTTCAATCTGAAGGTCAGAAAAGCAAAGCAGCTAGCCACTGGCTCTTACCTCTACCTCAGTCTGAAATGGCCATCCTGCCTCCAGGAATCTCAGAATGAGATTGTGTCCAAGAGCTTTATCTCCAGTCTAATAATCCTCTCTGTTCTGGGATTAAAAGTATACACCACTACCGCTTGGTTTCTATGACAATTCCCATGGCCACTGGGATTAAAGGTGTATGTCACCACTGCCTGGTCTGGAAGGCTGGCTGGTGTGGATGTTTTACTTTTCTGATGTTCAGGCAAGCTTTGTTTATTAAAATACAAATAAAATGCCACTACAATAATTACTAAAGCACAAAATAAGATTAAGAATGCAAATAGAAAAAATTATAGCAATCAACACACATCTTTTAATAATAACCAAAATATTAATGGCCTTAACTCCCCATTCAGAAGACACAGGTTAGCTGAGTGGATTAAGAAAAGAAATCCAACTTTCTGTTATTTACAAGAAATTCATTGTAACTTCAAAAATAAATGCCACCTTATAGGAAAAGGATGGAGGAAGGAGTGCCAAGCGGATGGGACCAGGAAACATGCAGGTATCATCATCCTAATATCTGACAAAAATGGAATTTGAAGTAAAATCAATCAGAAGGGACACAGGACACTTCATTCTAATCAAGGGAGCAATTAACCAAAAAGGCATCATAATCCTAAACATATATACACTGAACTCTTGGTGTTTGATTTCATAGCAAGAACACTACTAAACTTTCACAGATTAAGTCCTGCTCCGTAGCAGTAGGTGATTCCAATTCCCTACCTTCTCCAGTAGACAGTCAATGTGACAAAAATGCACACAGAAAAACTGAAATTAAATGATGTCATACACCAAATGGGCTTGCCACACATCTAGAGAACATTCCACACAAATACCAAAGAATATGCAATCTACTTGGCAACCCTGATGCCATGAATGTGGCCAAAATCACTTCGCTTTTTTCCTGTGAAAAGAGAATCAGCTCACTGACCGTACTGAGAAGGGATTTGGCTGTAGGACCTCCTGGCCTCTGAGAGTCATTAGGGTATATCCATTTGGTGGTTGGTTTTTGACTGTAGGACCTCCTGGTCTTTGAGAGTCATTAGGGTATATCCATTTGGTGGTTGGTTTTCAACCCATACTTGCACGTTAAAAAAAATACTTCAAATTACAAGACAAGAACACTTGAATACACAGAACGGAGACTATGGCAAGTGTAGGTTTTACAGTAAATCAATGCTAGCCTGAATACTATTCCATCAGATCACCTGTTCCCCTATGGGGACAGGACAGGAGAAAAGGTGACAAACCACCATCTGCTGCATGGTCAAAACAGAGCCCCTGTGACTTGCCTGTCTTTGGGTCACCTGCATGCTATAGCATGTGCTTCTGCTTGTGCTCACATGGTCACCAAGGGGTGGACTGGGAGCCATTGTGGGGTGCAGGTCTCAGCTTGTACTTGGTGTGTGGTTGGGTCAGATGGAAGCCTCCATATCCAGCTTACTCTGGTGCCCACTTGGATGCCCTGGAGGAGGCCTGGGTCTCAGCAGCAGGAGCAGGTGTAAGCAGAAGGGTCGGTCTATTCCAGATCCACATCGTGGAGCACCCTATATCCATGTGTGAAGTACCTTTGTCCCTCACCCTGCAAGGATCCGATTTGCCACTGAAAGACAGTCTCAACTTTTTTTGTGTGTGTCTTGATAAACACTGGAGAAGAAGCAGCTGTTATAGTCATCTTGGGGAAATCTCAGAACTGATTTATTTGGTGTTATGGAAACTCTTACTTCTTTCAATATACAATTAGTAATCAAAAATAAATATATAGAACCTCTGCTGGAGCGGGCCTGAGCTTTGGGTCCACTGGTACCTTGGAACAGTAGCCACCAGAGACACAGTCCTAACTATACCAATCAGAGGAAAAAATGGGTAGACAAGGTAAGAATATACTCAACACCACAAAGAGCAACACAACACCAACAAAAGCTAGTGGCTCTACAACAGCAAGAAGTGAATACTCCAATACAAATGAAGAAGAAGAAGGAAAAAGACCTAAAAATAGTCTTGGGAGGATGTTTGAGGTCCTTAAAGAGAAAATGAATAGAGGAAAAGACAAACAAAAAATTGGAAGAAATCAACAAATCCATTAAAGAAAACCAAGAAAAAGCAATCAAAGAGGTAAAAGAAATAATTCAAGACTGAAATAGAGACAATAAATAAAACACAAACTGAAGGAATTTTGAAAACAAAAAGTGATCAGGAACCACAAACACAAGCATCAACAGCAGACTACAAGAGATACAAGAAAGAATCTCAAGCATTGAAGATACAATAGAGAGAATAGACTCATAAGTCAAAGAAAGCATTAAATCTAATAAAAGCTTAACCCAAAATATCCAGTAAATACAGGACACTATGAAAAGACCAAACCTAAGAATAATAAGAATAAAAGAAGAAGTCCAACTCAAAAGCACAGAAAATATATTCAACAAAATCATAGAAGAAAACTTTCCCAACCTAAATAAAAAGATGCATATGAAGATACAAGAAGCTTACAGAACACGAAGTAGATGGGACCAAAAAAAAAGTTCACTTACCACACAATAATCAAACCACTAATCATACAGAATAAAGAAAGAATATTAAAAGCTGTAAAGACCAAATAACATAGAAAAGCAGACCTATCAGAATTATACCTACTTCTTATTAGAAACAATAAAATCCAGAAGGTCCTGATTAAGCACTATGCAGATAGTAACAGACCAGACTACTATACTCAGGAAAACTTTCAATCATCATAGATGGACAAAACAAGATATTCTATGACAGGACCAGATTTAACCAATATCTAGCCACAAACCCAGCATTACACAAAATACTAAAAGGAAAACTCCAACCCAAGGATGTTAGCTGCATCCACCAACAACACAGATAATAGATGATCTAACAACAGCAAATCCCAAAAAATGGAAAAACACACACAATAACATCATCAGCGAAAACTAAAATAACAGGAACAAGCAATCACTGGTTATTAAAATCCATTAATATAAATGGACTCAATTCACCTATAAAAAGACATAGGCTAACAGATTGGATAAAACACAGAATCCATCCTTCTGCTGCATTCAAGAAACACACTTCTACCTCAGAGACAGACATTATTTCAGAGTAAAGGGTTGGGAAAATTTTCCAATTAAATGGACTTAAGAAACAACCTGGTGTAACTATCCTAATATCTAACAAAATAGACTTCAAACTGAAATCAATCAAAAGAGACAAAGAAGGACATTTCATATTAATCACAGGAAAGATTCATCAAGAGGAAATATCAATACTGAACATTCATGCCCCAAATACAAGGGCACTCTCATATGTAAAAGAAACACTACTAAAGCTTAAATCACACATTAAACCCCACACACTAATAGTATATCCCTGTAAAGCAAAGGACACAGTCAACAAGACAAACTGACAGCCTACAGAATGGGAAAAGATCTTCATTAACCCCACATCAGACAGAGGTCTGATCTCCAAAATACATAAAGAACTCAAAAAATTGTTCATCAAAAGAACAAATAATCCAATAAAAAAAAAACTGGAGTACAGACCTAAACAAAGAACTCTCAACAGAGGAATCTAAAATGCCTAAAAGACATTTAAGGAAATGTTCAGCATCCTTAGTCATCAGAGAAATGCAAATCAAAACAACTTTAAGATTCCATCTTACACCTGAAAGAATGGCTGATGACAACTTATGCTGGAAAGGATGTGAGGTAAAGGAAACACTCCTCCATTGCTGGTGGGAGTGCAAACTTGTACAGCCATTTTGGAAATCGGTATGGTTATTTCTCAGGAAATTAGGAAACAACCTACCTCAAGACTCAGCAATACCACTTTTGGGTATACTCCCAAAGGATGATCAATCATACCACAAGGCCATGTGCTCAACTATGGCTCATAGCAGCATTGTTTGTCATAGCTAGAACCCAGAAACAATCTAAATGCCCCTCGACCAAAGAATGGATGAAGATGTGGTGCATTTACACATTTGCAGGCAAATGGATGAATCTAGAAAACATCATATTGAGTGAGGTACCCAAACCCAGAAAGACAAATATAACATATACTCACTCATAAGTGGCTTTTAGATATAAAGCAAAAACAAAAAAACAAGCCTACAATTCACAATCCCAGAGAACGTAAACAACAAAGAGGACCCTAAGAGAGACATACATGGATCAAATCACATGGGAAATAGAAAAAGACAAGATCTTCTAAGTAAATTGGGAGCATGGGGGAGAAGGTAGAAGAGGAGGGAGTCAGAAGGGAGAGGAGTGAAGAAAAGTATATAGCTCAATAAAAACAATTTTAAAAAATGGTTGAAAGTAAAATAAATGAATAAATAAGCAAAACACTGGATAGACCTTATATTAGCCACTTAGCAACATACCAGGAGACTTTAGAACAAGAGGAAGAAATAATACCCAACGGGAGAAGATGGCAAGAAATAAATTCAGGGTGCAAATCCATGAAATAGAAACAAAACAAAAATAAACAAAAAGGAATAAAAAGAACCAATACCAAGATCCAAAAGTTGGTTCTTTGAGAAAAATCTACAGGATTAATAAACCTTTAGCCAAACTAACTACAAGATAAAAAGAAAAGATCCAAATTAATGAAATTGAAGATGAAACAGGAACAATAAATTAGATACCAAGAAATCCTGACAATCAGATGAACATATTTTACAAAATCTATACTCCACCAACTGGAAAAACCTAAAAGAAATAGAAGAATTTATATATATATATATACACACACACATACATATATGTGTGTGTGTGTATGTGTGTGTGTGTGTCTGGTGTACCAAAGTTAAATCAAGATCAGATTAACAATTTAAAGATATTCATAACCCCTAGTGAAATAGAAGCTGTATTTAAAAGTTTCCCAATGAGGAAACAGCCCAAGGCCAGATAGATTCAGAACAGAATTCTATTAGACCTTTAAGGAAAAATTACCACCTATACTGCTCAAATTATCTCACAAAATACTAATTCAAGCTGCATTTCCTAATTATTTTTATGAGGCCACAGTGATCCTAATGCTTAAACCAAAGAGGTTAGGTATGGAGTGAGGAACTAGAAAGAAGGGGATGAGGACTAAGGAAGGGGAAATAAAACATATAGTTATAGAGACAGGAAGCAGGTTACAGAGAAAGGATTAGACAGGGAGAGCATGAAAGAGATGTATAATGGAGAGAATATGGGGAGGGACATCTACACAGAGCCATATGGAAACCAACTATAGTAGACACTTCTTAAATATATGAATGAATGAAAGAAGTCTATGCCATTGGGGCATCCATCTTCAATACTATGTTAAAGTTAAAGCCTACCTTTCCTTTTTAAACAGAAAAGGGGAAATGCTGTAGGAGGTCCTTCTGTTTATGTATTGCTTTCATTGGTTAATCAATAAAGAAATGGCTTGGCCTGATAGGGCAGAACTTAGGTAAGTGGAGAAGACAGAACTAAATTCTGGGAGAAAGAAAGCAGAGAGGGAGAACCGCCATGGAGCTGCCAGAGTCAGACATGCTGCATCTTTCTCAGTAAGCCAGGACCTCAGGGTTATATACAGATTATTAGAAATGGGTTAAATCAAGATGTGAGAGTTAGCCAATAAGAGGCTAGAGCTCATGGGAAGCAGTAATTTAACTAATAAAAAAAAAGAAAGAAGTCCAAATGGAGTAACCAAACAACAGTGGATACAATGCTTCAACTAGACATCTTTCACCACCAAGTGTAATCTCCAATGTCACCACTCTAGAGATGGTGGGACCTGGGAGAATGGAGACAATAGAGGAGGCAAATTAAAACCTCATGGGCCAACCTTATTCAGAGCACCAGACAATTTATAGTCTGGGAGTTAAGAAGAGGCACATGAGTAACTAAAACTCACAAGAACAAGCCACATGTGACAGATAAGCTGAACACAGTGGACATGTTTTTCCATAAAGGCTTATTAACAAATCACAAAAGTCAGTTGTAATGAATAATCTGAATTAAACTCACTCCTATCCACTATACCTGAAAGGAGCATGAAAATACATTCTAAGAATAATTCTATGGTTTGAAGAAACTGAGGTCACGAGACTTTTGTTTCCCCAGCATTTTCCCACAGCACTCGGAATTCTTGCATGACTCATTTTTGGACGGTATTGCAACTCTCAAGTGTAAGGATTGGGATACATTTAGTTGAGTCATAGGCAAAGGGGACCCCCATGGAAGCCCCAAAGTACCCCAAGTTATTGCCAGATTTATTGCAATAGATTTATTGCAATAGATTTATTGTTTACTGTCTGTAAACTATTGGTATGGCCCTATTGCTGGGGACAACACTTATATATCTCATTGAAGACAGAGAAGTCAAGCAGGTGCCTAAACAGAACCTCCATCTCTACTGACTTCCTCACAGTACTGAAAGGCATCTGCACGCTGCCAGAGAAAGGTAACCACCAACCTATCTACACATCCTTAGATCCACAAGAGAGACCTTCCTCCATGACATGCTGGTACAATAGTGGCACAAATGTTATGGCAATGCCCAACCACTCTTGATTAGTTTTAAGGTCCTTTCCATGAGATGGAGCCAATGACTAACTCTGCTTGGGTGGCTAAGAACCTGAGAGTAGATAGTCCCTGAGCCTAAAGGAAAACCAAATACTACTGTTCTGCTAAAGGAACATAGCAATAAAATGATCCGTAATGACACTCTGCTATCCCCATAGATAGGTGCCTCATTCACCATCATCAGGGATACTTCTTACAGTAAATGAGAGCTCACACTGAGACCCATAACTGGACAATGTGAAAAGAGTGAAATATTTTGTAGCAATCAATCATAAATGAGATGTCTTCATCAACCCCCTCCCCTCAAGGCTCAGGGAGCTATGTGGACGAGGAGACAGAAAGATCGTAAGAGCCAGAGGGGTTTGGTGGATGACTCCAAAACAAACAAACAAACAAACAAACAAACAGAAAGTCCCACTGTCTTATATACACAACAGAACCAATCCTCCTCATGTGAATTAGAGTCTGGGGCAGCATGTATGGGGCCTGCACAGGCTCAGGCCTGATGGAGCCTCAGTGTTAAGAAGGCAAAAGGGACTCAGGCTCCCATCCCTCACAAAGATGTTATCTCCAATTGACATCCCCTTCCTGGCTCATAATCAGTTCTCTCCAATGGAGTCTCCCTGAGTATATTAACCCATAGACAACATCATCTTAGAGAAAACCTCAAAACAATCCCACTAAAACTATGAATCTCAGTTTCAATATAACTTGAAACACTAGCTGGAGCAATAAGACAAGAAAAGGAAATTAAAGGGCTACAAATAGGAAAATAAGAAGTAAAAGTATCCCTATTCGAAGATGATACATTATACATAAAAACCCAAAATTTCCACCAGAAAACTTTTAAAAACAATAAAAATTTTCATCAAAGTGATAGTATACAAAACAAGCTTAAGAAAATCAAGAGTTTTTTAATGTATCAGTGAGAAGCATGCAGAGAAAGAGATCAAGGGAATACACTCATTTACTTTACAGTGGTCTCTAAACACTAAAGTGGCTGGGAGAAAACTTACCCAAGGAGATGAAAGAACTTACAATGAAAAATTTAAATCTCAAAAAAAGAGCCTGAGAAAGACATCAAAAGATGGAAAACTTTTCATGTTTTTAGATTGGTAAAATTAATATTTTAAAAACATCATCCTACAAAAAATAATTTATAGATTCAATATATTCCCCAGCAAATTTCCCATAACCTTCTTCATAGAAATAGAAAAAAATCCTAAAATTCATATGGAAACACAAAAGACCCTCGCTAGCTAAAAATAACAATGCTAGAAGGATTAGCATTCCAGATCTTGAGATATAGAGTCATATTAATAAAAACAATATGGTACTGGCACAGAAACAGACATGGAGACCAATGAAACAAAACTAAATACACTATCAAACATGAGTCATGCAACTTGAGCCATTTAATATTTGACAAAGATGCCAAGAAAATAAGCTGGAGAAAAAAAAAAGCGTCTTTAACAAATGGTGCTGGGGAAACTTCATAGCCACATGTAGAAGAGTTGTTAGACCTGGATCTATCACCCTGCACAAAATTCAACCACAACTGGATCAAAGTAAAACCCCAAATACTGAAACTACGAAAAGAAAACATAGGCAGTATCCTGAGATAGGTGTAGGAAAGGACAATAGACAAAGGGGACCTCATGAAACAAAGAGATTCTGCATATCTAAGGAAATTACTGAAAGAGGGAAGATGAAGCCCACAGAGAGGAAGAAAACCTTTGCCAGCTATACATTTCTTTGAGGATTTACATCCAGAATATAGAAAGAACTCAAAAATCAAAAACTCGAGGCAACAACAGATTTAATTTTAACACGGGCTATGGATCTGAACGGATATTTCACAAAAGAAGAAATAAAAATATCCAAGAAACAACCTAAAAAATCTGCAACAACCTTAGTAATTAGGGAAATGAAAATTAAAAGTCCTTTGAGATTTCATCTTACCCTAGTCAGAATGACTAAGACCAAGAAAACAACTGATTGCAAATGTTAGCAAGAATGAGGATGAGGAGGGAAGGGGAACACTCTTTCACTGCTGGTGGGATTACGGACTAGTGCAGTCATTATGGAAATCATTAATGGAAAATGTTCAAAAAGTTAAATCAAATCAACTATATGACCCTGCTATACTACTCCTTGGCACATGCCAAAATGACTTGACATCTTTTCTCAGAGAAAATTGCTCATCCATGTTCTTGGCTTCTCTATTCACAAGAGCTAGGAAATGAAACAACCTAAATGGTCTTCAACTAATGGGTGGATAGCAGAAATGTGGTATGTGGTGCATATACACGATGGAATTCTACTCTGCTTTCAAGTGGAATTATGAAATTAGCAGGTAAGTGGGTGTGACTAGAAAATGTCCTGAGTGAGGCAACCTAGACCCAGAAAGACAAATGTCACATGCTCTCATTTGAAAATCTTAGCTCTTCATCTTTAGTTATGAGTATATAATCTGGTAATCTGGAGTCACTGCAGATACCAGGAAAGTAAGAAAGAACAGGGGTGGGGTAGAGATAGGAGCACAGTAGAACCCAAGTGTTTTACAGGAGGGAATGGGAGACACTGAGGTGGAGAGACTTTAACTGGAGAGGAGAAAGGAAGGCAATGTGGAAGGACAGCAAGGAAGGAGAAATAAATAACACTAACGTTATTCAAAAAAGTCACAGGGAAACGTTATTTTATGTCTACTTAAAACACATTAATAATATATAAACATATGTATATACATATATACAAAATTTGAATGCAATTACACCACTTGGGGTGATAATGTCCTTCAAGAGTCATGGACTCTCTAACAAATCTCAATGCCAGGCATGCAAAGCTTTCCCTCAAGCCGTTGGTCAGGAGAGATGAAGAGATACCCCAAATAATCTAGGCTATTGCCGCTGTTCTTAGTAGCTCCCAGAACTGGAAGATAGAGCCTCATTGCTGAAAATATCTCACACTTTGGACACAGGACTTGCATGAGTGGATCTAAAACTGACCTGGAAGCCTTCTCCCTGAGCACTAACTCTTATAGTATAAGAAGGTACAGCGCACGACGCCAAGGAAGAAAAGCAATTAATTGTCTTACCCAACTTAAAAAGCCCACGAACAGCAACAATGACTAGAATAGCAAGATATTCCACAATGTACAATCGTGGCATTTTTATCTTGGGATTATCCAACAACTATCAAACTGGACTTAAGGCCCATGGATTGCAGAGAATCCATGCCATACAGTAAACCTATCCAACTGCCTGTGGCTGGTGAGGATGTAGCCCCTAGAGGAAAGCCTACTATACCTACTTCCCTCAACAGATTTGAAAGAAAATATTTGAAAAACACACATCTAACCAATATTTTTAGAATATATAAAAAATCTTACACTAATTGAATAACTTTAATAGTAATAATATGGCAAACAACTAAATAAAACAGTAGCAAAAGATTTAAACACATATACTATCAAAGAAGATTTGTGCATGGCAAAGAAGATACGTAACATCATCTGTCAATCAAGAAATTTGAATTAAGATGTGATATCACTGTATATTCTTTAGGATAACCAAAATTTGGAAGGTTGGGACTTAGCAGAGGCATGACTCCACTGGAGGGCTCACTGTGAAAACAACCACTCCAGCAGCCATTCAACAACCTTTCCAAAAGTTCAACATTGTTCTACGACATGTTACAGCTATTTCACTGCTAGGCAGCCCAGAGAAATAAGGTTAACAGGCAGAAATTCTAGGAGCCACAACACTTGAAGGCCAGCCAGATGTCCATGTGCAAGTGAACAGAAGACAACTGGGAGCCTAGGCATACCATTCAATAAAGGGCACATAAAATGATATGATCGATGATCGATTATTAACAAACAGCAACATGGATGGGTTTCAAAACATGCCAACGGGAAGAAGCCAGATTAAAGTGTACTGCTTGAAAGAATTTAAAGAAGTTAGGAAAATGGGCAGTGTCACCAAACAAATTGCCTGGTACTGAGAGGAAGTAGAGAGGAATTATGACGGCAGAAAGCAACTTTTAGAACTCCCAGCAATGGCTGCCTCTTCCATTGTGAGCATGGTCTTACAGGCATACACACAGGGACATACATATATAGATACACATTAATTGACAGTTACATCTCAGTACAGCAATAAAATCAATCAGACAAAACCATAGGAAATTGTGTTCACACCCGATACAGACAAAGCTAAACATCTAGTTGTGGATGAGCGTCTGACAGTAGAGTCTCCCGGAGTGTTGGCCAGAACTCAGTTCTCACAGCATCTACCAATTAAAATGCTCATTCTCTCAACTCAGTTTACAATTAAATCTTAAATGTCTCCACATGAAAATAAATATAAATATTGTTTGTAGTCTCATAATAGGTCATTCAAATGTCTATCAATAGCAGAATAGTTGAATCAGTTATATTACACAGATGATGAAATACAATTTTAGTGTTATATTTTTTCTTACTACATAAATATCTATTTTATTTGAACAGACCTTGAATAACTGCATTAGATCTTAGCCAACAGGTGATATATATAAATGAAAATTTTCATGTTTCTGACAGATGTGAGTTCTCAGAAGAGCTCATTCACTGGGCACATAATAATATGTCTTTCAAAAGAAAAACATGTACATATATATTTTCCTGACAGGTTGAAATGCTTTGGAACTAACACTTTGTTCTTTCAGGAATATGTGTGTGTGTGTGTGTATTTTTTTCTCTAAAAGTACTTCTGGCTTAATCATCCACATAAAAAGTAAATCTAAAGGAGTTATTCCAGATGCTTCAATAAATGTTACTCATTTTATCACTTTTCATTAAGGTAAAATTAAAACATCACTACATTTTATATACATCACGTATAAACCTGTAATTGGCATATAGAGATATGTAAATTTTCTAAACCTCCATTCTCACACCTACTATCAAAAAGTTAAACAATGGCTAGGACATTTGAGTGGGATTTCCTTTTTAATTCCAAGGTTTCTTTTATACTGATTTTGCCACACCCATTTTTCTACACCATGCCTCAAATTGGAATATTATAAACTTCATTTTCTCCTTGTGTGCACCACAACCAATGTTTGAGGTTCAATGGGGCTTCATATCTACTGAATGCTTGCCCTTCCCCAGAAGGGTCGAAGGGAACCAGCCTTTTTCCACATAACCAAAGCCTTGGGGAAGAGGGGCGTCGATAAACCTGGCTGCAGGGGAACTCTACTTGTGATGATGAGCCTTCTAGGTCCTGTGGGAGTCCAGCTTCGCACTGCTGCAGAGGATCTCGCTTCTCTAATGTGTCGACAGCAGCTGGCCCTGGAGGTTGTAGAGCAAGGATGCCACCAGGAAGAGTAGGAAGTCTTGGCAACACTGACGTCACCGCTGAGAAGCAACAACAGCAGTGTCCCATTGTTGGGGGTTTTTACTCTTACTCCTTACTCTTTAGTCTTTGTTCCTTGGGGTCCTGCAACCCAGATCCTAAATAAATCACATGGAGTCTTATGTTTCCTTATGAATGCCTGGCCTTGGCTTGTCTTATTTCTAATCAGCTGTTCTTAAGGAAGAGCCATCTGCACATAATCCTAATCTGGTGACCCGGCCATCACACGCAGGCTGAGGGCCTGGGTGATTGAGAGAACAGAGATCTTTAGAGTGTGGGGATTGCCTTAAGAGATATAGTTTACATGTCTCTTGGCAGCCAAGGAAAGAGTTGAAACAGTCACTTGAGAACTGTAACACATGACTCAGTAACTTAGTTCTTGCAGAAACTTCATAAAATCTCTGTGGAAGCATGCGTCCTGCCTTTGTGGGCATTAGTTTTGGAATATGGCTGTGTTCAAGCCCTACTAATAGTGAAAATTGAATGCAGGAGTAGCAATAGACAATCTGAGCACCAAAATTCAGGGAGAACAACTAGAAAACTGAGATGAAAGTTGACAAAGGGGGACAGAAAGTCCACAGCTTAAACAGGAGGCAGGTGGGCAGGT
>NC_022009.1:66856775-66868222 GCF_000317375.1 Microtus ochrogaster
TTACCTAGAAGAGCATCCGAGTCACTTGAAATGGGCACTCCACGACCACCTGGTAAGCTGCCCAAAGCATTTGTAGTGTGCACCAGGTTTCCAGCTTTTGTGATCTCTCACCCATGCTGGGGTGGGCATTGGTGATTCAGCTGTCTTTGAGTAACATCTGCTCTTAAAAGTAACCCCTCACCCACACTCCTGTAAGTAACCTCACTAAAGCCCATTGGTTTTCCTAGTTGAATGTTGGTGGTATCCATACTTTGATCTGTGGTAGGCTCCCTATCTGAGGAGAGTGGACTGTGTGTAGCATCTCCCGTGAAAAGTCTTGTCACGTGAACAGTAGTTCTCAACCCATAGGGGTCACATATCATATATTTACATTACAATTCATAAGAGTAGAAACTTATAGTTATGAAGTGGTACCAAAATAATTTTCTGGTCGGGGGTCACCACAACATGAGAAACTGTATTAAAGGGTTGCAGCATTTGGGAGGTTGAGAACCACTGGCCTAGAAAGGATAGTGATCCTGACAACCACACAGGGACCCCAACTTGATGTGTTTATTTAATTATTCTTTATCAATAAAAAAAAATGGGAGTCAGATATCGGGTTAAGAACCTGAATGATCAGAAAAGGGGCAGAGAAACCATCCAAGAAGACTGAGATCCTCTCTAAGCCCTGTCTTACTACTTCCTATCTATCTGTCCTCAGTCCTCCAAAACCTCTATGGTTAATTTTGGTCAGCTAGTGGCTAGCTCTGCCCTCTGATTCAAAGCAAGCTTTATTGTCAGAATGGGATCAAAATATCTCAGAACACTAACCAGCGGCAGTGGGAAGAGTCTGAGAAGGGAAAGGAAGGCTGTAATTGGTGCCTGTAAGGATTGTAGAATGGTCTATGTGCATATCTTCTCCAAAGGGAAACATTCCATGGGCTGGGGGTGGAGGGGGGGTGGGTGGAGGCCAAAATGGTGGGGAGAGTGAGTCCTAAGTCTCCAGAAAGTAAAACTTCTTTCATGTGGCTCAGGAAATAAAGGGAATTTGCAACTCTAAGAATTCCTGCAAAGCTCCCAAAGTTGTATAAACAGTAACAATTGCTGGCAAGAGGTGCCTGCAAGTCTTGTCAGAAGTCCCAGAGGGCAGTATCAAGAGGCCTCACCCATGTTGGAATGGACTTATCAGCGATATGACTACCAGGGATGAACCCACATTCCTATAAGAGATCCTTCCTCCACACTCATATAAATGACACCGCCCCCCCCCGCCCCCCAATTTGCTGGCTCACCAAAGGTAGATGTGAGCAGACCCTTTGGTCTCTCATCAGTACTTTTTTCTGGGGTGCATAGATGTTCATTCATATCTCCCCAGAAAAAGTCTCACGAGAGCAGAGGCATCATACCAGGTGTACTGTAGGGCTTCCGTGGCCGTCACCGAATTCTCATTCTTGCCCAGCGTTAGTCTTCCTGTCCTCAGAGCAATCACAGCTCCTCACACAGTCTGGGTTCCAGGCTTAAAGTCGACAAGGCAACAGCATGCCCTGCATTTTGACCTGAAAATTACTTTCATCCGTGAATAAACTTTGAAATGGAATTTCAAAGTTGCTGCTGGGTCTTTGTGTGCTGCAAACACAAATAAAGTATGTCCACATTCCCTTCAGAGGTCAGGATTCTCATCGTCTGAGTCCGGCACCTGACAATGTTGCTAGGGAAAGAGATTAAAGAAAGGCCCTGGTGAGCCTTGGGGATTATCTACCGGTTCCATTTGCACAGGCTCTATTTCCTCCCACTAATACTGGCAAGGGAGAGATGTCTGCTCAGTGCGTTGTGTTTATGTTATATGAGCCTCCTAATGTTCTAATGGGCCTAGGAGAGAAAATTGACTGTGGTGGAATTTAATACAATCTTTAGTTTCACCAACATGCACCCCAGCTGCACATATGAATGGCAAAGAATTCCCAATATTTAGGAGCCCCTGAACTTCTCAGCTTTTCTTTCCAGCTTTTCTTCAAACTGAACCACCTTCTCCATTTTGGATCCTCTCTGTAGGAACCAGAGGGAAGATTTTGTGTCCAGCAGCAGATCTCCAGGTCCCCTTAAGGACAGCCATTCCTAGCTGCCACTAACATCTAGGTGAGCTTCCGGCCTGCTGTGCGCCTGCGCTTGCATTTCACCACGTGCCCACAGCTTGAACTTGCTGCAGAACTGGCTTCTCTCTCCCCTTTGTGACGGTCACAAATGCAAGGTGTCCTTTAGTGCAAAGCATTGGCCTCTCGGCCAAGCAGAGCTGAGCAAGCCAATGGTAAGGATAAAATAAGCCGCAGGCAGATGGTGGTAGTGTCAAAGAGCCCTACTTCTGCAAAATCTCCATGGATGCTGCGCTCCCCAGAGAGACGGGGATAAAGAGTACGGAAGCCGACAAGGCGGGTCTATTATGGTCAGCTGTGCTACTCCAACCTAGAAAGTTCACATTATCTTCACTGGTGACAAGTTCAAGAAGGTTTGTAGTCGGCATTTAGTCTTTTGTCTAAACCCTGCTGGTGGGAAGCGGGGTACCAGGAAACCCTAAAAATGGCCACTGTTTTCTTTATGTTGGTGTTAGTGGGCAACATGAAGGGTTTAAGAAAACTCGGTTGAAAATTTTCAACTTTGAAGAGCAAGGGATTAGGTGCCTATTCCTCTTTCTCTCTCACCTCCCCATTTCTTTCAGAGCGAGGAGTTCACCCTTAAATTGAAAAGCAAAGCGCCACAAAAGTACTTCCAGGTAGAGAGCCACCGGGTCCGTCCCAGCCTTTGGGCGGCATCTCTAACCACAACCGATCTTAGGTTCTGAGCGTCAATTCACACTCGTGATTGTTCCTATACACCTGTATGTCATACGTTGGTTTGCCCAGCTCCAGCAAATTATATTTTAAAACTGCACTGATCAAAAAGAAAGACAGAATGAGAAAGTCCAGGGGAAGGGATTTCCTAGCTCTCAAATAAAACTGTGCAGCGGAGCGCTTACTAAGTAAACAGAAAACATGGGCAGCTGAGAAATCAATTTAGCTGAACAAACAATGTTTCGTGTAATGAACTACTAATTATCCTTTTATGCCATGTCAGTCTGAGTGATTACAGAGCTGTGCAGTTTAATTTGACGTTTGAGCATTGCCTTGCTCCATTAGCTTCATATAAAGCTACGACACATTCGGAGAGTGGGGGCTCTGTATTTATTAGCAACTAAGTAAGCACCTGTATTAATAATAAGATGAGCATCTCAGAGCCTTTTTTTTTTTTAAAAAAAAAATATGGTTTAATATGAGGCTGAATAAAGCATGGAAGCTGAGGGAGAGTAAGACTGAGTGAGGCAGGTGCCCGTGGACATGGTGGCATGCAAAAGTCTCATCGCAGTAATGCCAGCTCTTGAAGATGCCGTCACTTCGTGCTAAAACACTAGACCCGGCTCTTTGGTTAAGGTGCCATGACCCGCCAGGTTGGAGCAGACAAGAGAAAGGATGTGGCGAGGAAGAAAGTGGTCCTTTTTTGGATTGGGCTCAATCTCAAGTTGTCCACATTTTAAGAGCCTCCCCTCAGATGCTTGCCCTTAGGAGGAAGTGTGGGCTAGAGCCCTTAGGAAGAAGTGTGGGTTGGAGCCCTTAGGAAGAAGTGTGGGTTAGAGCCCTTAGGAAGAAGTGTGGGTTGGAGCCCTTAAGTTTGCCTGCTCTTCCCGAATTTCAGACAACAAGGAAAGCAGTCTATAAGGGTCTTAGTTTTTCCACTCCATCCCTTTCGACAGACACATGCCCTGAACTCAGCTGAGCCAAGAGTTCTGGCGGATGGGGTGAGAAATGAAGGTAAAATAAAGCTTCCATACTGCACCACTCCTGTTTTTTCAACTTTGCTAAGCAAGAAAAACTGGCCCTACCAGGGTTGTGGTCTTGTTAGTGTGTGAAACTCACAGGCTTCTTTTGAACTATTTTATTTTATTAGCATTATTTTTCTAGTTAACAAACCATAATTGTATACCATTGTGGGGTAAAGTGTGATGATGTTTTGATATATGTATGCAGTGTAGAATTATTAAATCAAGGTGATTAACATATTCATCACCTGATGTCATCTTTTGGGGAAGACATCTGAGATGTGTTCTCTTGATTATTTTGAAATATGGTGCACATTATTATTAGCTACAGTTATCCTGCCGGGCCATAGAGCATATCCTGTCTAATTAGACTTCATATCCTTCGACCAGCAACTCCCCAACCCTCTCGCCACCCCTGGCCTTGGGTAACCTCTGCTAATCATAGTTCTGAGCTTGACTGGTTTAGATTCCACATATAATGAGGTGATACCATACTTGTGTTCAAGAGAATGTCATCCAGTGTCACAAATGTTGGACTTTCTGGGAAAGCCGCTGCTTCCAAGGCTCCTGGGGTCTTCTGAGAGGCTGTGTCTGGGACCTCCTGTTTTAACGACTAAGGTTTTCAAGGACTCCATTTACTCGGTCCATACATATGTAACAAGTTCTTGAGAAGCACTTCCGTGGTTACTTCCATGATTTGAGACAATATATGGTGGGTAACAATATTATCAACCAGAAGAAGGAACTTCTCATAAAACATCATGAGAGCCCAGCAAGGACCACGGCAGGCGAGGTCTGCGATAACCCTCCGTGTTGCTAGCACAGTCCTTATTCGATGATGGGAAAATAAGCCCCGGAAAATCATGAGGCTCATTCAAAGTGGAACATTTAATAAATAACAAACTAGAAGGCCAAGTGACCTAATTCAAACCCTTTATTTTCTGGTGAGAGCCTTGATTTCAGAGAGGTTAAGTGCCTCAGTTGGCCAGGGGCCAAACAGCTTCTGAAGCTCTAGGAATGAGGCTATGGTTTGCTCTGAGGGAAAGATTAGACTCCCATTGTCGACTGTACCCCACTAGTCAGCAGAGATGAGGGTAACAATGGACAAGAGGGATCTGTTGATCAGCAACCCCTTTAAGTAAGATAGTACACCACTTAACCCTGTTCCCCAGCTAGGTATGAAAAAGAAGCAAACAGAATAGCAGTCAGCATTAACTCAATGCCAGAGATATGTGTGTAGCATTCTGACTGCCAAATCCTTAGCCAGCTGCCTTCTGGGACTTCCTTCTCTCCCTGCCCTTCCTTCCTTCCTTCCTTCCTTCCTTCCTTCCTTCCTTCCTTCCTTCCTTCCTTCCTTCCTTCCTTCCTTCCTTTCTTGCTTGGTTTGTTGTTTGTTGGTTGGGTTTGTTTGTTTGTTTGTTTGTTTTTCGAGACAGGGTTTCTCTGTGGCTTTGGAGCCTGTCCTGGAACTAGCTCTTGTATCCCAGGCTGGTCTCAAACTCACAACTCACAGAGATCTGCCTGCCTCTGCCTCCTGAGTGCTGGGATTAAAGGTGTGTGCCACCACTGCCTGGCTCTCCCTGCCATTTCTAGGACAGAGGGGCAAATCAGTCTTCATTCCCAGCGAAGCCATTATAATATACTCACTTGGTGTTCTATGAGGTTACATTTATATGCAAATTATATCCCCAGAAATCCAATTTCATGTTTCTGGAGTGTGTTCTGGGTTTGAAGCTCCCTTGATACTTCTCATGCGTTCTTGAAGTAGACTGTTGGAAGCAAGAAACTTGGAACCACCTCAGGTCTCAGCGGAAGGTGAGAGTTAGGGTCCCCCTCAGTCTCTTCCTCCATTTCTTGCCTCTGCGAGACAAGAAGCCACCAAAAATGTGACAAAAAAATGGAATCTGATACCCTGTGTTGAATCTTGGAACGACAGCAAAGAGATAGTGTTGAAAAAACTAGGGAAATCCATAGAAAGCCTAGCATTAATTACACTGGTAGTAGTATTGTCCAAGGGTACCAAAAAGCACAAGTCGTGATAGACAGACAAAAGAGAACTCTATTGGGAAAGTTTTGTGTGAATCTAAAGGTGTTTGGGTTGTTGTTGCTGTTGTTTTAATAACAAACATATTAGCACAGACAGTACTGTTTGGGTGGCTCTGCTTGAGAGCTTAGAAAACTGCTTTCTTTCTTCATGCAACCCCCTCTCCCTTTCAAAGCCTCCTTCCCCAGTAGCATGGAGACCTCCATGTCTGCAAGCTTCCACTCACCTTTAAATTACACCTTAGATCCAGGCAGGAGTTCTCCCCAGGGGAGCTGGTTACAGGATGGTACCAAAGGCAAACAAACTAACCTTGTTGGGAATAACGGGATGGCAACTTTAGAATACTGGGAACCTCTCTCAAGAAAGCGCCCTGGCCAGGACACTGTGACCTGAAGCCCCCCAGTTCAGACAGCATAATAAAGCGCTTCCACTGTGCGGTAGCCAGGTCTTACCGCCAAGCTCTGGCCATGCTCATATACATATTTGATGATCTTCCGGGATGCAATGTGTTCTCTACATTTTACATATGTAGCCTCTTTGCACATTAAAACCAGCTGTTGCTCAATTCCCTGCCTCACCCCTGTCCCCCCTCACCCCCGCCAGCCTACAAGTTGGTTCCCAGGCATGTCTTCCAAGACTGCTATAGCTAAGGAAAAAAAAAAAAAAACAAGCAAATGAACTATTAGTAAATGATATTTTTGCTACCAGATCTCTGGACTGGTCTTCATGAGAGATTTCTAATTTTCATAATTCCATCCGAAGAGAAGTCAACTCATGGTTATTGTAGTTGCTTTATTGCCAGCCACATAAATGGCTCGATTCTGATCCAAGGAAGGTTACAATCCCACTGTCTTCATCTCATGGACTAGCCTGTCCCCAGAGCCTCCTGTGCAATGTCCCCAGGAGGTTAAGAAGAAAAGACGCTGCAAATGTGGCTTTAGCAGGGGGCTCTTTCATCTTTTTGAGTATGATCTCTCCCTACAGCAAAAGAGGGGCTTCCGCTTTGACCACCCTGCTAGGATAATGTTTTAAATCAGCCCCTCCATCCGGCATGCTTCTGGCTTTGTATGTGGCCAGGGTAGGATTTCCGTTACACTGTGTTCCAATCTGGAACCTGAAGGCTGGGTGGCTATGCATTTGGCCAAAGCTCAAATCCTCCCCATCTCCCACATGCTTGAAGGGGGAGGGGGGGGGCTTCTGTCCTTACCTATCTCTTCTGCTAAACTGCAAATCCCCACGAAGGAGAGAACCAGACGTTACTTGTGTTTGTGTCCCTTCCTACACTACCAACCACAGTGCCTGTCACAAGCAAGTGTTCAACATATGTTGGTGAAATATGTTTTGTGATTCTTTAAGTGGTAAGACTTCCTATTGAGCTGTCTTATGGCTACAATCAGGAGCCCTGTGGTTACGTGAACAAGGATAGCGGGGCAACACACACTCAAAACTCAGCTGGAGAACCCTTTGCTTCTGTCCGAGCTGGAAGGAGGCAGTTCTTGGATCGATTCATTGAAGACCAAGGGGGAAGTGACAACACCTCATAATCACCAAGGTCCAAATGTTCTGGTTTTGAGGCCACAGGAAACACTGCTGAGTCTTCTCTAGCCACCAATGGTACAAGTATTCCTCCCCTAAGAGACACATAAAGGATATGGACCTTGGAGCACTTCGACACAGAGAAGACTTGCAAATAAGATATAAGGATGGCGTAGCCCATAGCCAAACAACCGCAGGTGAAGCCCATAATGTAAATCCAAGGGGAGACATCCTCATGGTGAATCGGGTGATACCATCCAACCTGTCAAGACAACCACTAAAGAAAGGGCTCTCTCTGTTCTTCCCTTATCCTGGGCTCCCTTCAGCTAGCATAGTGTTTTAGTTCTTTATTCTAGAATGTTCCTCCCAAGTGCTTCTCCCTCATGGTTCTTTCCCTTAGAGTGGCCCAATCTTTCTTCCCTAACACATTTGCTTTGAACACATTGTAACTCTCCCAGCAGGGCTCCACCTCGAGCCAAGACCCTGGTGATTATCAGGTGCTGGAATATGCATTTCTACTCCTAGACTCTAAAAACTGAGAAGAGAGGACAGGACCACAAACCACCTGGCCTGAGGGCAAGGCAACTATAAATCAGTTTCAACCACCGAAATTAACCTCCTGCAAATGTATGCCCCTTCAGTAAACTAATAAAAGCTGTCTGTTTGCTTCTTTACTTCAACAACTGCCTCTTTCTTGATTAGAAGCACTCCTTTTCTATGTCTTATGTACAAATGTATTTTACTGACTAAGCTAATTATAAAAATCTTTTAAGGAAATACCGTGTCTGTAACGTTTTCCTTTGATTAGCACATGCTAGACCTGACGAGAGGAAATACAGTGATCCACTCTGTGGTTTTATTCTGAGTCCTTACTTCTGTGAATGTCATGTAAATCTTATCTCTAAAGATAATCTTGGCTGTTTTGTGTCCAGAATCCAAGAAAGTCTATGGCTTTATCTGTTAACTCTATGTCTTAAGTTTTCTGTGTACAAATGCAGGCTTCACATAGACTCTTTGGCCAGTCTAGACAACTAACATTAATTTGGTCTTTCCTTCCTGTATCAGTCAGAATTTTGCTGAAATTATGCTGCATAACAAACAGTTCTCCTCCCCAAGTCTAGCAATTATCATATACTCTGATTTCAGCTGAGCTCACCGGGCCAGGGAGAATTTAGGTCAAGTCCACTACAGGTCACCTCCTTGTCCTCCTTCCAGAGCCCAGGGGGAAATAAGAAGGAGCTGCCTGAGAAAATGCTGGGCGTAGAGACAGATACTTCTAGAGGGCCAGTAGGAACTTACCACTCCCGGTTTAAAGCCTAGATCCATATCATGATGTCACTTTCATTCACAATCCATTGGTCCAAGAAAGTCATTAGAAGAAGCCCACACTCAGTGGATTAGGAAATATGGCCGATTCAAGATGGGTTGAAGATTAAATTAGTGTTATTTGCGGTTTATGACTTAATCTTCCACAGACCTCTACCACTTGGCTTCCTCTGCTCCATTTGGATGTACTGACACAGGAGCCTGTGTAAAGCTACCCTATCCTAAGCCAAATGTTACCACCTCCTCCTTCTCCCACTATCCCTCTCTTCACCCCCTTTCCCCATCGCCCTCCCTCTCTCTAGCCCTCTGCCACAAGGCAAACGCAGTCATCCAAGGTTCTTTGTCCAAGGCCAGCGGACTGCTGTAGGCTCACTTGTCCGTGTGCGATATTTCGTATGGAACCATGACGTCTAAGCTCCTGAAAGACAGGGACACAGCGGTCTTTACGAGTAACTCCCCCCAGCACCTGAAGCATGGGAGACACTTGGTGTTGTGTCGATAAGTCGTGAACGTATGTGTGTGTGTACCTACATCTACAGGAAGATTCCATGCAGAAAGAGTAACTGTCACATAATAACTAATGGTTTTGAACGGACCCGTGCCTCAGTTTCCCTGACTGTAATGTCCGTGTAAGTGAAGAACAAACAAGGAGCGCTCCGTCCACGCTGCCGTTCTATTGTTGCTCTGCTCAGTATGGCAAAGTGTTATTTCTGTTATTATGTGCAGTGTAATGAAAATATTTTAAGTGAGTCCATAATGGCAGGGAGTAAGCAGGAGTAAGCAGGAGCATGTGTAGAGTAGCAAGATACTAACTCAAACATCCTTTTCTTTATTTCCTCCACGAATAATATGGTTCTGCTTATTCAATTTTGCAAAATTTGAACACTTATTTTCCTTGGTGTCCAGCCAACACTGGGGTGGTGACACCCATATGGACCTACCCTGCTCCACAGAAATGGCTGTTGGGACAGAAGCTGTCTGTCAGGCTCATTGGAAACACTTATTCTAATTCTCACAGGAATTCCGCAGAGTAGGGACCAGTGTGACCATTTAGATGACAGAGGTGAAGATCTCAGCAGCTGCATGAGTGGGCGGAGCCCCACAGTCAGGAAACAAGAGCTGTTAGAGCCCCTGATCGTGCCTCTGAAGCCTGGCTTCCTTCTCCACCCACATTCCTGCTCAGTCACCATTTTTTTTTCCAGGCAGTTTGTAGTAAGGGAAAACTAGCCAGAGGCTGCTAGACAGATGCAGTCGATGAGGCTCCTGGGCAGATACTGATTCTAGGGCTAAGGCAGGAAGTGCACCAGGAGGACTTGGGCTAGCCTGTGGTATTAGAAAAAAAGGAAGTCCCGCCCAAATGTGTACTCCTTCCTTTCTTCCACTCTTCATTCGTTCGTCTCTCTGTCTACGTCTCTCGGAATCAAACCAGGATTGGACATGTTAGGCAAATGCTCTCTTTCTGAGCTGGACCTTCAGCTAGAAGCAAAAGAAAAGAAAAAAAAAGAGAAAGTATCTAATGAGAAAACACAAACACAGCAAAGCCCTTGTGCCTAAACACTACAAGATCCAACTAAAGAGTTGTCAACAGCCTAAGGACAACAGGAACCAAACTAACCAGCCAACTCCGGTTAGCTTTCCTACTAAATAGTGCAGGGTGATAGTTCAGATAAGCAAATAAATAAATATGTTTAAGCCTTTCCTGATACAATGACTAAAAAAAGGAAAGAAGGGACAAAGCAAGCAAGCAGCCAGGCACGGAGGAGCGTGTTGATGATAACAACACTCCAAAGCCCAAGGGCGATGGTTCACAAATTCAAAGTCAGTCTGTAACAGCTAGTAAAATCTTTTTTTTTTTTTATCTTACAAAGAAGACAGAAATGGAGAACAATCCAGAAAGTGTCATTCAGAAAACTGACCAGCTGTGGATATTCCACTTTGAGGAGCTGAACCACAGCTAAGCACAGACGGCACGGACGCTTCCTTCTGTAGAAGGAAGTGAGAGGAAGAGCAGCTTCGGAGCAGAGAAACCTAACAAGAGCCACTTCAGTCAGGAGATCAGGATCCATATCAGAAGCAGTGCAGACTGGCACATACAGGTTCTTGACATCATGTCCTAAGAATGATGCTTCTTCCCACTCCTCTATCCTGCAAGCCTGTAATCTCAAGGGAATCATAAAGGCAATAGTAGATGATTTTTATGAATGGGCATGCTACAAAATGCTTCCCCAAATCATCAAGGTCACCCAAAGCAAAAGAAACCTGAGCCATGGAGCCCAAAGACACAGGACAAATGGAATAGGATGCCCTGAATGGGCTCTGAGAAGAAGAAAATTTTAAAAAGAAAATAACTACAGCTTGAATTATAGTTAATAGCAATGCCTATTAATATAATTAAAATAGGAAAGTGAATAATAGTATACCTAATAGAAATAGTGGTTTATTAATTTTGACAAATATATGATTAATTCAATAACAGGGAAAACTAGAAATAAACTGGGAACTCTCCACAATACAATCCTTCTTTCAGCAAATTCAATGTATCTAAAATTAAACATTCTTAACAAACACAGAGACTGGGTCACATAAAGAAGCATACAAACACCAACAGCCACCAATTAGGGAAATGCAAACCAAACTTTGCATTTGCCATAGGCTCTAGTTACTGACCTGTCTCCAAAACAGCTCAGTGATAGCATACTTTGGCTATGGATG
>NC_022009.1:66868322-66910172 GCF_000317375.1 Microtus ochrogaster
AAACAGACAGCCAAGTGCTGGTGAGAAGCTGGGGGGAAGGGAATCCTCACAAAGAAATTAGGGAGGGCACGGATGAGTAGAGACAGCATGGCAAACAATAGATAGGCCCTTAGCAAATAAGACACAGAAGAGCTAGATAGTCCAGAAAGTTCACTCCTGGGTGCCTATTCAAAGGAAATGAAGTCAACATGGTGAGTTAGAACACTGCTTCCTGTTCATCTCCATGCACCTAGAAATGCAAGCAGCTATAGCACCCGTGTTAGTTACTTTCCTTGATACTGCAACAGAATACCTCACAAAGACAACTTGGGAAGGAAGAGCTGGCTCTGGCTCAGGCTTGAGGGGACAGCCCATCACAGTGAAGAAACCATGGTGACGGGAGGTTCGTGTGTCTGCCGTCAAAGATATTGCTGGCACTCAGCTCCCGTTCTCCTTTTTATTTAGTCCGGCTCTCCTGCCCAGGGGATGGTGCTGCCCACACTTAGGTGGGCCCTCCCATCTCAATAAACACAATCTAGAAACTTCCTCACAGGCACGCCCAGAGATTTGTCTCCAAGATGATTTTACGTCTTGTCTAATGACATCCCCAATTCCCCACTCTCCTAGTGTCCCAACACACACACACACACACACACACACACACACACACACACACACACACTGCTGGTCTCCTTCTGTAAATTTTTCTCCTTCTGTAACTTTTCAACAATTATCTTTCTAGTGTCTGTCCCCTCCTCCACCCCAGGACATTGGGAGTGCCTAGAAGAGGAAACATGTCTGTCCCTGGATTTGTGGAGCTTTAAAAGAGGTGCTTACTAGGTGCTTGGGAGCTATTTGCTGACCGCGAAACTGCATCTCCAGGAATAATGAGTGCCTCTGCCCCGTGTGGGCCTGGGAGAGTGACACACTTGGACATTGTGAAGGTGGGGTTCTCACTTCCGGCCCCCACCACACCCCATCCCTGGCACAAGCTGTTTGCTCCACCCTCCTAGTTTGGTGGGTCACCTCCACAACCTCCAAGAACTTTTAATTCTAAGCCTCTCAAGTAAAATCTGAGAGAGGAATGTTACCTGTTGTAATCAAATCGTGTCCTAGAAAACCCAACAGTTACCTAAAATCCAAGCAAATTATAAGAACCACATATTTTCTTTTGTGTGGCTCTTCAGTTATCCCAAGAACAGAGTCTGGTTCAGATAGCCCAGGAAAACCTAGACTCCTAAAAACCACAGGAAGCATGTGGCCCCGAGAGCAAACAGGTCTCCCTAAGGCCACTTAGTCTTAAGTCTCTCGGGTATATCAATCTTCGTGATTGTTATTTTATTCCCAGTGCATTCCAGGTCACGGCAAGTTAGTAATTTTGCCATATCTTTCACTGCCTGGCTTTATGTAAGTGCTGCTAAGAATAAAATTAACCAGTGGGAGAAAAACATCAGTTTGGTGTCTAATTTTAGAAAACTTGATGAATAAATCTATTAAATCCATTGTAGGGAGAGAGAAGAGCAAACCATTCCACGTTGCAAAGAGAAAATAAATAGAAAATAAAAGGTGATTGTCTTTATAATTTAGAACAACAGATTTAAATGTAAACCCCCACACCGTCTTTTATTTACACATGATTATATTGGTTGATTGTGTATTTTTATTCACATAACCTTCAACTTGAATTTTTAAGAAGATAAAATCTTAGGCAAGAAACCATGCAGTAAAATCCTTACTGGAGCCCTGGATTCGGTGTTGCCAGGGAGAGGAGGATGAGGGTCCATTATGTGACAGGAATCATCTTCCTGAGATCCTGAAAAGCAGGTGCCCGGCAGGCTGCACCGCAGACATCTGGCAGGCTTTCATCCCCACGCCCACCCTCCCGCTCAACATCTGGCAGCCTCTTCATCCTCCACCCCACCCTCACCCCCAGCTGCCTCCCAACATCTGCCGCACACTTCTCTTAACCCCAGAAGCAAACCCAGTCAAAAGCTCAAAAGCATAGCGTTCCGGGTGGTGACCTGGAGTTGCATGCTGGGTGGGAGAGGGCGGGGGCTTTTTGTTTTGTTTTTATTTTCCTGAACTTTAAACGAAAATGCTATTCTCTTGGAAGCATGATTTCACGTCTGTTTCTCACTGAGAAGCTTGTTTAAAACTGAAGTTCTACAGTTAGTAGCCAATAAAAGTTTCAAATCCCCCAAGAACTAGAACACACAATGGGAAAAGAAAGGGAAAATGAGGAATAACTTTACGACGATGACACGCATCTTAGGAACAGAATTAATTATGGTCTGTTTGGGGGAAAAGAGGATTAAATGCTTACCTCTTGCTCACAAAGTACAAATCACTCAAACAATGTATCTTAAACCTAATCTAAAAATGCCTCATATCTAGCTTAAGGAAGTGAATGCCGTTTGAATTCCACATTGGTTTAGGAATTCCTTCTCTCCAGCCTTTCTGGTGTATGGAGCCATCCCCATCCATGGACTCCCAGGTTATGACTCCAAAGGGGATTTCCTTGTTGGGCTGCATCAGAAACACCTCTCCTCCTGAGTCAGTGGCCTGCACACCAGCCAGTCCTCTGACAGTTTGCTGTTAAACACTTCCTGGCATTTACCTCAGAGTTTCACCTGAGTGAGTTAACTCCCATACGCACCCATGCACAACCATCCACACCCAGGCACACCCTTACACCCACACACACACACACACATACACTTCACAGTTCCCACCCTGCAGATCAACCCCGTCCTCCTGAGATGAGCATACGTGTATTCTGGGCACAGGTGAATTCTGATGAAACACTTTTAAACAAGGAGCTACACGGGCTTGGCTGCCTGCCAGGACACTGGAACTATCCCAGAGACTGGGAGACCAGAGTCTTATCAAAGCATTTTATCATTTTATTACACACTTAAATTAGTAATTACTTCTGGGACATTATTTGGACACTTCTGTAGTGTGTAATTTCTTGTTTTGAAGTTTAGATATGGTTAGTGACTGGGAGTTAGTTGAAATTCCTTGTACCCATGTCTGCCTAGTGTTGTTCTTTTAAGTCCTTAAGAATGAAGTAGAACAAAGAGTTATATTGACACTGGCTTCTGTTCTGGTAGCCACTTAGAGCAGGGGAATCCCTTTGCCAATTAAAATTACAGGAGAGTAAGCCAAGTGAGGTTGGAAAAGACTAGAAGCATAAATGGCCTTGCAGGGTGGAGGTGACGATGGTGGCCCGAAGAGCCTACGGAAGCAGAATAAAAAGCATTCAAGTTAGCATAAAGAAACTCCAGTCTGAGTTCTGCACTATTGGCTTTGTGACGTGAGGCTTGACGCCTTGTCCCTCTGGGCTTTGGTTATGTTTGTTTGCTTGCTTGTTTACCTCATCTGGAATGAGTAAGTTGGGCTCACCAAATGGCTCAGTGGGTATTAGTGTTCAGCGCCAAGGCCCATGGCCTGAGTTGCATCCCAGGACTTACATGACAAAAGGGGGAAACAGACAAGTTGTCCTCTGAGCTCTGTATGTGTGCGGGGACACACATGTCCCCCAAAGAAAGCTAAAGATGCAATAGGACGAGGAAGTTTGTCCAAACACATTTTTTCCTTGCCTTCTTTCTATTAAGAAAAAAATAATATCCAAAGAAGAGAAACTAGAATAATTAACTTCAATAATTATTGTTATATCTTGTTTCATCTTTTCGACTTGAGCACCCTCCCTCCTTTCCAGCCAGTGTTTGTTGAGCAGTCCCGACATATCACAACACTTCATCTGTGAATGTTCAAGCCTTTCTTAGAGATAAAGACTTCTGCCTTAGCTGCATTGTGCGTCACTACGTCAAAACAAACCAACTGACAGGACCAAAATCAAAGAACAAAACCACGGAGCAATAATTCCTTCTGTCCCTTTCAAATCTAACATCCCAGGGCCCAGTGCCTCCCACCCACCAGATCCGTCAGAAACCCAGCCACACACTTTGAAAACTGAACATTTTTACTTGGGTCTATAATCAAGGATTAATATGAGAACTTTTACTGAAAGACTCTGTTGGTCTCCAGGTCTTCATTCAAACCAAAGAGAAACGTAAAAGGTTGAGGAGCAAGTAAAAGCCAGTTGAGAGTTTCCTGTGCTGAAACAGAAAGCAGATTTGTCATGAAGCATTAAAGAGACAGAATAATTATTTAAAAAAAGATACATCAGCTGAGAAAACTCATTCAAATTTTAGTGTTATCTTTCACTCATTCAACAAAACCTACCTGAATCTCCTCTGCCTTAGGAGGCAATGGAAATGGAAAGGCCAGCAGGCTGCAAAGAGCCATCCCCAGAAGGCATCCCAACCAGGCTTTATTTTCAGCTGGGGAAGAAGACTCATCCCAAGTGGGGAGGACATAGAGCGTCATGCAAAAGACTGAGGCAGATTTCCGAGAGACACTGATCATCTCCCTTCAGTGACAGAACACCACACTAGATTAGAATGATCTGAATATGTACAGAGGCTAGAAAATGTTTTGTTCCCTTTACACCTCAAGACTTCATCATCCTGGGTTTGCTCCTTAGCAATAAAACCATAACCTCAGAACAGCTGTCTTGAATGCACTTCTCTCTCAAATGAAAACTATAAAACACAGCCTCACCTCTCTGGACAGAAGTTCGTTCTTCTCGGGGGCAATCATCTTCCTTGCAATGTTTCTACTATAGGGGCACCAGGCTCTATTATCTGATAACCATAATAGCTGTAAATTACTAGATCACAGCACTTTTGGTGGCAATAGTTTGGAAGTTCGGCAGCTGAGAAAGACCACCTACAGTCAACACCTGCACAGGAATCCACCTTTGGCCATACTGGTCTGAGAAATGTTTTACCCTAATCCTCCCGTTCTCATTCTTATTCTGCTCCTAGACCCTCTCCCCACCCAATCTGCAGCCTTGGCCTTAAGTTGTCTGTGCAGAACCTCCTGAATTCATTCTCTGTCTCCCAGCATCCTGACCGAAGGATGCCGCCACCGACGCTCATCTTCCTTGAGGCATCCTCCATATGGAACTCACAGAAATGCTAAAGATCAGTCCAATGGGAGAAGCTGGGAGCTTCTGCATGAGCACCCAGGGTGAACAAGCAAGAGTCATTTCTAACTTCACATCCTGCCTTAACATCTGCAACCAAGTGGCCCTCTGCCTGTGGAGCAGGCTACCATCTGCCCTATGGAAAAGATGGCAACACTCCCCGGGTCTGGCCCTTTGCTGCTCGCCCTCCTCATTTCTGACTCAAATCCTTTGCTGTCATTGTGGTTGTCATTCCTCTTTTGCCTCCAGTGTCTGACACCCTTAGCTGAGGAAGCCTTCGCTAACCCTGAGAGGTCCTTCACTGGGACTGTCTCAGACACCTGTGTGCTCGGAATACAAGCCTTCAGGGGGTATATCACACAGAGAACCTCATGCTCACCGACACCCAGCCAGCCCCTCACCCCCTGAGAGAAGTCAAAGAGGACCAGCGAAGAGAGACTGTCTCCACGTTTCATGCAGAAATGGCTGACTTCAGCAACCTTGCCTGGCTTGGTTAGACATTCAGAAAGAGCAAAGTAAATAGCTTGCCCAGTTCCCATGCTTAGTCATACTGGTTTGGGCAGTGAGTGAAAAGACAGGCCCTCAGACCCTTCATAGCACAGACAAACAGACAGCATAGCATCCCCAGATCAGCTGTGCTGCTTCTGCCTTCCAGTGCACATAGGCAGGCCTTGGATTTTGGGAAAACTGGATAGATTTGTGTGTGTCCAAACCGATGTGGTAAAATACCATTGTCTAACCTCCTCCTAGCTTACTGGAGTGGGCGTCCTGCCACAAGTGTCATTAGGTTTGTGATCTCGGGTAAGTCACTTCACCTCAGCCCAGACCTCAGCTCCATCATCACCTGTAAGATGGGCTACTAGAGCTTCCGTTACTGTCACTCGTCAGGGGCTCCATCTTATGTCCTCCCCTGGATAGACATATCTTTGTCACAAACAAGCAGTGTGGCAGGGTGCTGCACTTAGTCTGGGTTCAGATATGAATTCTAATCCGGATTCTGGTACCTGGATTCTACTCAGACTGGGTTTGTTGTTTATTTGTTTGTTTTGTCATTCATATTTATAAACAGAAATGAATAATGAACTAATGCATGTAAACTAAAAAGCAGCATGCCAGGCATTCTGTAAATGTTCAAAAATGTCAGTCCATAAGACGTTTAGACACATCCTATCCTTTGCTGTCAGAGGCCCACGCATGCGCGAGCACCAAGAGAAGAAATGGCGCATTATTCCTGGGTGAGCACTCCAGTTCCCACACAAATGTGGAAAACGGCTCTCTAACCCAGAAAGTTTGATTAAAAACTCTCTTGCTATGGAGTACTTCTTGTGATGTTGTCAAACCACCCCTGAGCAGCAGGCCACCTGTGCAAGCACTATGCACTGAATATCTTCCCTAATTCAAATACTAGAAAAAGAACACGGAAGGGAAACTTGAACAAACACATACATAGCTAATTATTTTTGACACTGTCATTTTATAGTGTCAGACCTTAGATAAAACTACTCAAAAGCCAGCAAGAATCTGTGGCACCTTTGTGTCATTTATTGGTTCAAAATAGACCTCTGAACAATATTCTGCACGCGATGCCGTGTGTGAGAGGGATGCAACTAGCTGGTCTCCGTGTGTATTTATAAGAAAGAGCAAGAATCTGTTAACCAAATTGTCATCCAAGTGCTGTGAAAGAGGTACAAAGTAAAGAAAAGGGGGGTTGCTTCTGGCTGGAAATGGACAAGCAGCAGAGAACCCCTTTAGTCTGTTAGCCATGACAGGGCTCCAGTGATAAGAGTGGATATTGGGGTCTCCTATAGAAAAGTAGGAATAGCACCTCAGCAACGTCTGGAAGAGCCCAGTTTGGGTTCAGGAGTCATTCTAGAGTCCCATCTGGTGACGCTGAAAGATGCTGGGGACCAGAGAGTTCACAGATCAGACAAGGTCTGGAGGCTTGGCCTCCACTGACTTTGGACCTCTTTCCGCAAAAGCAACTCAAGAAAGATCTGAACAGGGAGGGGACAATCCATGTGGCATCCAAACGAAAAACTTGTCTTTCCCCTAACATCGCCAACAAGATCACAAGGCTCCAGAAGGCGCAGCTGCAGTGCGCATGGTCTTCAGGGCTGCAGTTCAGCACAGGTAGGACTCACTCCCCTGGCTGAGGTTTGTTTACAGTCCACCCAGAGAGTCTCCAAAAGCAATGCGTCCATGAAGCACGGCTGACTTCTCTCCCCTGAGAAAAACCCCTACAAACTTTGTGTCCCTCGAAACAATGTCTTCATTCTCAATGTCTCCAAAATGCGTCACAGCCAGCCTCAGTAATACATTGCTTTTTAAATGGAAGTGTTATATTTGTGCACCCCTTAGGTCAAAGTGGTAGTGAAAGGGCTGGTTGGTGTCCTAAGAGTTAATAAACTCAGTTTGCCTGTCCCTCTGAGAGCCCTGGCTTTAAATTCTAGTGACATTCCGAGTGGTTTTGGGGGCCATATCTACCTCCTAGGAATACTTGCTTGATTAGTGAGGACATGACACAGTATAGTTAGCATTCACCACCAGGGAGAATGCTCCAGAAAGTCGAGACTCCCATGTACTGCAACCAACCCACCTTTGTCTCCTTTTCCTCCCTCGCCTCCTCTCTCACCCACATCCCTTCTCTCCCTCCTGTTCTTTCATTTCTTCCTTGAGGACCATGCAGACTGAAGGCCTGGGTGAGCCTATTGCAGATGTCATGGGTTCTCTGCACAGAATCAGCAAAATGCCCATTTCAAGCACTGTAATGGGTCTCTCAAGTAGAGGTGGCTGTCACCTAGTTGGCATCCAGCTTCCTCCCAGGAACGGTCACACAGTGTTGGTTTCACATACAGAGCTTTCTGGATAGGGCTCCTGCTGAAAGGGGTTCTGCGTATTTAACAGAGCGTCTGCTGACAACCATTAAAGTTATTGTTGTTACTTAAACAAAGCAGGCAGGAACGTACAACACAAGCACTTACTCACGACAGAGGAAACGTCCTCTCTTCCCAAGCAGAGCAGAGGTGGCTCCTGTGTCTTAAACCTGCTTAATTCCCATTTCAGGGGCCCCGTGACAGGTTCCAAAAGTGAGCTGCCAAAACTATGACTATATTTAGCTGTTTATTACACAGCTCGAGGTGCTGTGTGCTGGAAGACACGCAGCAAATCAAAGAAAATCAGAGCTCGTGAGTCGGGGAGAGGGGCAGGACGCTTTAGGAAGATTCAGTACAGGGAAATAGCTATGATTCAAGTTGTGTCATTTCTAAGTTGAAATAAATAAATGAATGAATAGTGACCAAAATGTTTCTGTCCAATAATGGACAGAAACGATGCAAGTTAATATTAAAGGTATAACAGACATTAAAAAGGTAATGACAGATCCCATGGCTCCCAAATGAAATGGGGGAAATCTTTGATTTCTGGGTCCTTTGGTTGGGGCTGATTTGTGGGCTTTCTGGGGGTTGCAGCCTAGGGATGTAAGAAAGGAAGTTCTCTTTAACTTCTCTCAACCAAAAATTGCATGGGCCATGTTGGAATCCTAGCAGGTTTCATGAGTGTGGTCTCCAGACAAATGGCAGACTTCTGTGAGTGTGTCATACACAGTAAGTCAGCTGCAGACCATAGCCGTCCCGGAGACCAGGGAGGTTTCTCCAAACGCCATATTCTCAGCTTCTCCTAATGGTATCCGATTCTGAGGAGAGCCCAAATCCTTTCTCAACTTCCTGGAGAAGTGGCTTCGAGGTTCTTGGTGGTCCATGACCTCATTCATGGCTTTGGGAAAGCGAGGGAGGGACATGAGCATCCGAGGGCACCTCTTCAGTCCCACACCCCAGCCATCTCCTTTTATCTTGTCATTTGTTAAAGGATTAAGAGAATGAAAACCAATTGCATGTTGCTCTTAAAATCAGTTTTAAAAGTAGTTGGACACAAGCCTGTAAAGTCTGGCCGAGCGGCTGAAAGATGACCCTAATCAGCCCTCCACATTGATTCTGGGGCTTCATTTCTATTTCCTTTGCCAACACTCTTCTCCCTCACCCGCAGGCCTAACAAAACGCACTGGTTTGGAAGGAAGGTCCCTGCAGAGGGCCCAGCGGAGAAGCATAGGTGGGTAAAGAGTGTCACCTAGTGGTCTCCATGACGCTCCAAAAAAGGAAACGCAAGACCAACTGTGGGTTTGGGGCTACGTGTCCCCCATCCTCATTCTCTGCTATCAAGCACAGTAAATAAGAATTTTCCTCTAGGAAAAAGCCAAAGACCAACCCAAAGCAGAGAAACCCAAACCCCACTGTCTCTCTTCACTTACTTAAGTCACTAGTTCCTGCAATGAGGGTATCTTCTAAATAAAAATTAAAAAAACAAAAACAAAACCCAGCTAGCTACCAATGTCCTGAGCCAATGTTTTGTTAAAAGCTTTCTCTAGCTCACAACATTTAACCGTCCAAGTGGTCTGATTATTTTTTAAGAGTTGTGCCAGCCTTTCAGTCTTAGATCATAGAACTGGATTCTGATGGCCACACAGTGACGCCCCTGTGCAGTCTTCAGGTACCACCCTGGGGGATGAGTATGTGTAGCTGTGCAATAATTAGATGCGCATGAAGCGTTTACTTAGGGATACAGAAATGAACCGACAAGAATCCTGTCCTCCAAGAATGTCTCCTCTAAGGTAATTTAAATTTGTAGAGTCCTTCAGAGCGATTACCATTTGAAAGTATCCCCACAGTCTGATAAGGTAATTATGGTACTGATTTTAGAAATTGCGGTTTTGTGATTTCTCCAAGGTCACGCAGATAAGAAGAGGCAGCTGTCCAGACTGGAGCTCATCACTCCACCACAAGTTGCCTCTCTTCCCAGGCAGTTGATAGAGATTCCGGGGCTTATAATGGAGACTGGGGGTGGGGGACCCGAGCAGCAGAGCCGCCTTGAAGAAGGCAGTTGTAAGGTTCAAGAGTAGAGTGTCCTTCTTCGCCTTCTCTTCCTCTCAAGTCAAGGAAGAAGGCTACAAACCAAACATGTCAATAGATCATACGAAAAGAAATCAGCTCCAGCCTGTGAATCTTAAAAAGTAAGACTGTAAAAGAGGTAGATCTCTTAGCCTAAAGGGATCTATCACACACACACACACACACACACACACACACACACACACACCCCTACATAAGTGGCGAGAGGCTGTGTTTCCCTTAACAACTGTCACAGGGCAAAGATAGCATTGCACTTTTCTCCTGCTTAAGGTCATAGCTAGTGTGATAAGACAAGAAAAGGAAGTTACCTACATCCTAGAAAGGAATAAGCAACTTTCTCTTTATTTATTTAGGTAGCAATGATTGTGAAAGTAGAAAACGCCACCGAATCTTAAAATAAACTCTAATAAATAGGCTTGACAAGGCAGCAGAGCATAAGTCAGAAGATAAAAGCCATCACTTTCTTAGCTGCCAACAAAAAAAAAAACCTAGAATATAAAATTAAGAAACAACACCGTTTATAATTTATAATTCTACCAAAAACAGTAACAATGAAGGCACAATCTACAAAGCGCATATAGGTTCTCCATAAGAAAATTATGTTTTTTAGGGAAGGGAAAAAAAAAAAGCTTTCTAGTACATACAAATAGTCAAGAGAACCAAAGATGAAGTGTGATCTTTCTCCCTAGAGACACTGGAAGGTTCTGTTAGAGATCAAACATTTTTCCAAAACCTAGAACTAGCAGCCTGCAGGAGACTGTCTGACCAGATTTTCACTCAGAAAATGGAAGACAAGCACAAAGGAAAAAACAGTGAGTTGGGGTTTGTAAACTTATTTTTTACTAAGGGCTTTCTGACAGATGCCATGAGGAAGCATGGGCTGGGCCCTGAGCACACAGTGATTAGCTAGTATGTGCGAAGCCTACAGAGGTGTGAATAGAATGGCTTCCATTTACTCGTGTATGTGAATGCATGGTGTCCAGCTGGTGGAACCGGTTGGGAAGGATTAAGAGATGTGACCTTGTTGGAGGTTATGTCATGGAGGCAAGTGGGGGAGCTTCAAAGTTCCAAAAGCCTACCTGGCTCCCTATTAGCCTTCTCCCCCACCCCCACTCTTGTCTCAACACCAAGCTCTCAGCTACTGCTTCAGTGCCATGCCTGCCTGCCTGCTGCCATGCTCCCTGCTGTGATGGCCAGGAGCTCTCCCTCCAACCTCCCAGCTAAGTGATTCTGTTATACTGTCCTTGGTCATGGTGTCTCTTTGCAGCAAGGGAAAAGAAATTAAGACTGAGACTCAAATTTTAGTTCCCAGCGTCATCAAAACCAAACTAAGAAGCAGCATCATGGCATTTCTCCCGCTCCCACGGAATGCTGCTTGTCCTTTCTTTCAGCAGCTGGGCTACTGTGTCTTAAATCATTCCCTTATTTTTAATTAAAGAGATCGTTTTAGTTTATCGACTGGAGCACAGGTGAATTTAAAGCCTCCTGTTCACCTTCCACACAATTCACACCATGGAGAAACCTCATATGCATAAACTATGGAGCACGGAGACAGCTTGGACCTTAATTTGGGTGCTGCCTGCTCTAGTTGCCCAGCTCCCTGCCTATGTACTTTACATACGCTAATACTTTCAGTGGCTCTGTGAAGAAGATGATCTTTCCTTCCTGATATATGTTCAATTAAGACATAAACCAATCAGTTTCTGAAAACACTAACAAAAACTTAAAACATAAACTGATCAATTTCTTCCCCATGAACACCTTAAAATTTTTCGCGTTGATTTTCTTTAGATGACCAATCATCTAACGATGGTTACTTACGTCAAGTGCCAATGACAATTTTAGGATCTGGTTCTTCAACATTTGCAGAAGAGTGTGTTTGGAAAAGCAACATGCATTGGTAATGTAGGGCTCTAGAGCAGACAGGCAAGTTCAACTTTATTAGCTAGTACTCGAGTTAAGTAAAGGGCTGCGAGAAAAGAAACAAAGACCTATAGTACTCTTGCCCAATTTCCATGTGTAACCTTTCATGGTTGTTGATTGTGAGGCTCACAGAGTTCCTGGAGATTTAGCAGTGAGCTTTCAACCAGCCAGTAGAAGCTAGCTTTGGCTTCTACAAAGTTCCCTTAGGACCAGAGCCCACGACTACTGGACCCTCACACCCAGCACGGTGTCTAGCATCAACAGGCATTAAAGAAATGTTTGCTGAATGACTGTATTAATAATCTACAGTAAACTAGACAGAGACAAGTCTACTGTCACCCTTTGTCTGTAGCATAACCAGACTGCTGCTGCAGTGACATCAGAGTCTTTTCGAGTCAGGGTTTCTCTGTAGCTTTGGAGCTTGTCCTGGAACTCACTCTGTAGACCAGGCTGACCTCGGACTCACAGAGATCTGCCTGCCTCTGCCTCCTGAGTGCTGGGATTAAAGGCATGCGCCACACCCCCAGGTGACGTCACAGTCCTGGTGGCATGGTTTGTGTCACTTTTCTGTGGGAGGAAGGGCTGTCAGCACAGCATGGCACTGCACATTGTCAACGCTAATGGGAGTAGAGGGAGAAAAGACTATTGCATAGATGTGTTTTCAAAAGCAGAAAGAAATGTTATATCTATTTTTGTCCAATTTAGTGAAGCAAATACTTTTAGTTTCTAAATATTATTACTCAAGTCCCTGTTAAGAAAAAAAATAGCCCTGTTTTATAACTCTAGGATTCTAGGCTTCTAACACTTTGAAATAATAATTGTGATAATTATTTTGATCATTAAATAGTCTTCATTAGAACAAAACAATCAGGAATTACCTATCCAGGACAGCCAAGATATACTTCTTGGTCCTAGAAGTATATGATTTCTCATAGAAATTTTGGATAGAATCTCAGAAGGGAATTGGTCATCTACCCATTTATCCATTCATTCATTCATTCTGTTATTCATAAGTAAATGAATATATTTTTATCTGTACACAAGCTATAGTGCATAGAAGCTTCAGAACCTGTAGAGAAGAAAGCGACACCGCAGAATGTCAGTCAACTTTGAAATCGCGAATGCTCATGAGTACAAGGACCTGGCGTAGCCTGTACTGGGTGTCTGCTCCGGCTGACATGTGTAAGTGAGTGGGCCAGTGAGCCCAGACCTGGAGTCATCAGATAAAACACAGGAGGCCATTTAAATATGAACTCCAGACATACAATGAATAATCATCTCATACAAATATAAATGTTCTAAACACTCTAAATATTGCACGGGTCATAATATCTTGAAAATGTATCTGTTGTTTATCTAAAATAAACTTACTACATCTCATGAATGTTATACCAAGGACATATTTGCCTGAAATCATTTAAACAGCACTTTGAAATTTCAAGTAGATTCAACATTTAAAAATAAAACAAAGAAAAATTTGAGGATTCTCCTAGCCCTTGAGTTTTAAAAGCCTTTCTAACGGATATGTAATCGAGAGGAACCGCAGGAAAGTTATAAAATAGGCTCTATAATTTTTTCTTAACTTTTCTAAGGGGAAAGAAGTAAAAAAATTACATAACTAGGCAAGAACTGCTTACAACTCCAGACAGCTGTGGCGGTAGAGACCAGCAGTCTCACGTGGGAAGCTGAAGCAAGAGACCTGTCGAGTCTGAGGTGAGCCTGAGCCACGAAATGAGACTCTGTCTCAAATTCTTTTCTGTCTTGAAATACAAAGTGCTAATCTCCAACATATGTAAAATATCCAAAACTGCATATTACATATCAAAAATAATTTTTAAGAAAATGTTTATTCATTCAACTGAAAAATTCACAAAGACAGACAGCATCCACAGGAAATGGACAAAATATGGTTCTTAAGTGGAACAGACAAAAAGCACAATTATATGTAAATATGCAAATTAATTTTCCCTCAGACTCAAGTGGGAAAAATTTCAGAAGTTTGATAAAGTATATTAGCAAGATTTCCCCAAAATAACACTTTTGTAAGTCATTGATAATATCATGAACTAGTAGAAATTTATGAAGGTTTACCTGTCTGCATCTATCAAAGCCTTGAAATCTACCTTCCTGTCTGAAACAAGCTTATGGTAGAAAGGGTACCTGGCCCCAAGGGGATGCCAACTGGGTGTTTCTTTTTATGTCTATACCAATGGCACATCCAGGGAATTGTAAGTCCCTATAAGTTATGAGTGTGATCTTACCAAAGGCTGGGAACAAACACTCTAGTTAGATATGGATTACCATTGACCTGGAAATTCTACTTTTGCTAAATGCTACAGATGTACAAATACATGAATCAGTACAAAGCTATTGCCTGTAACATTAATATAATAAAAACTGTCAACAATGTTCATTAAGAGGAAACTGACTGAATAAATTATGACTCAGTGGAGTAATATACAGTCGTAGGAAGAGAAGAAACCACTCACCCGTAAAAATCTCAGTGCTCAAGAGACTGAGGCAGATAATCGTACCTTTGAGGCTTTCCTAGGCTACAGCAAGTTCTATGTTAGCTTACAATAGATAGTAAGACCCTTCCTCAAAACAATACAAAGAGAAAGAGCAGAAAAGCAGAAGAGAGAAGAGGATAAATTATTGATTTATTGATAGATAAATAGCTATATATTTTGCAATGAAAATAAATTAAGTGCAGAAATTTGCTTTTCTTGGAAAAAGATAGAAAAGAAATTTGTATGAATCTCTATATGCATTTAAAAAATCTTCCATTGAACAAAAATTTAAGGAAAATCAGTATCTGTCAGGAACGTGGGGTTGGTTAGGTGGCAAAGGTGAACATTTAAAGACTTTTAGTGAGTTGATGTTTTATGTTGTATGTTTGAAATATGCAAATGTGTTATCAGTTTAAGGTGTTACAAAATAAAGACTAAAGATACCTTACCATGGCCACCTTCAAATTGATGTCATCCAAAAAGAGTTGATATTGTAATTGATGTGAAATAATTTTGAAAATCTTTGTCTCATTCCTCATCCCCCATGGTGATCTAATGTCCCCAGTAGCGTTTTTCTTCTGCAAAAGTCAAGCATCACGACAGCATGTTTACTAGACTTGAGTTTGCTCAGGCTGTTCTGAACCTTCATAATTCCTTTTCAGCTTTACCCTAAGCTATAAGCAATAGCAAAAACAAATAAGGTATATACACTACTTCCAAGTAAAGCAATAGGCTAGCTTCTCTGCTTCAGAAACTTAATGCCTTTGTATTCATAGGCTGGCAAAGAAGAGACTGTATATATTAAAAAGTACACATTTCTAGAATCTGGAAGAGAATATAATCACCATGCTTTGCGTTGAAGCAAAGCTCTGATCTGAGTCCTGAAGGGTGGGAATTCATAGACGAAGAGTCCAGGGACATTTCAATCAGAAGAATATGATGAGAGAAGCCACAGAGGTAAGACATTTTATACCAAATTCAGAGCAGTGAACAGAGGATATTTCTTCCACACAAGGTGTATAAAGAGTGATGGTCAAAAAAATATTAAATAAACCCTTACGAGAGACTGTTAGTCATCTAACCAAACATTCATCATCTTCCTATTTGTTAAAGAGAATATGACATTTTTACTAGAAAAATAACACGTGGAATAAAAACATATTTCTCAGCCTCTCTTGTAGCTAGATGTAGCCACTGACCAAATGCTAGTTAATAGAAAGAAAGAAAGAAAGAAAGAAAGAAAGAAAAGAAAGAAAGAAAAAAGGAAGAAGAAATAACTGTTTTGAAATTCTGATAGCTTTTTTAAGGGAGAAGAAATGGCCCCAAGTATTCCTATCAATCAGGATTTTAAATCTGTAAGGAAGAAGTTTGGTAGAAACACTTTGAAAAATATGAAACTATGAAGCAAGTCCTTGGCCCTCCAAGCACAAAATGCCAGCCATAGCATTTTGTGAACGTTCACACATAGTTCACACTTTTTTGTTGACCTAATGACAACTTGAGAAGACTGTAGATAGCCTCCAGCACAAACTATTCGAACATTCTCCACAGTTTTTCAAAAAACAGGACTTCCTTAAGAAGACCAGAACTATTTCCAAAATACTGTCAGGATGAGTCCTGCACAGAGGACCCAGAGGCTGACTCTCCTAGTATGTCAGAGTGTGAGGATTCATCTTTATCAGCAGCTTGACTGAACTAAGAAATGTCTGTGGCATGACTGAGGCACATTCCTGGAGGAGTCTGTGAGGCTGATTCTGAGGACTGACTGAGGAGGGAGTGGTACTGTCCCATGGGCTTGAGCCTGTGATTGAAGATAAAGAACTGAAGAAAAAGACAAGATAAGTACTGGTGGCCCCTCCTCCCCTGCCTTCTCTGCCATGATTGGATTAGAGCTCAACCCATGAGCCAGAGTAAACCCTTCTCCTTGTTCTTGGCGATGAGCAAAGTGACAAATGCCTGGCATCTGGCGATGTCATGAGGATTCCTGCCTGCTGGGCACCGCACATACCGTTTGCTTTCTGAGGATGTAGAGTTGCTTCTTATCCAGTGTTTGTTTTTGTCTTGTTGTCCTAGCCCGTTTTCTGCTGCTCTTCCAGAATACCAGGGACCGGGTCCTTGATAAACAGTAGCTTATTTCCTCACAGTTTTGGATTCTAAGACATCCAAGATCAAAATATCAGCGGCTGGTATCCTCACAGAACAGAAGGAAGATGAGCAGAAGAGAGGGGCAGGGGAGGGGAAAAGGGAGGGAAAGTGCTGGCCTCTGCCAGGCCTGTTTATAATCCCATCAATCCATTTCTGGGGGTATAACTCTTGTGGGCTCAATGCTTCCCACAAGGCCCTATTTCCCAGCATTGTTTCAGAGAGGATCAAGTTTCCAACACATATGCTTTAGAACAAACATTCAGCCCATGGTTTGTTGTGCCACTGTGATAAGCATCCGAGTTCAAAATCTTGCTTGTGCTTTAAAACGCCTGGCCATTCTGCATGGAATGTTCTGTGCTTCTGTTTATGAAGCCTATGTATTTCAGATCATTTAGTCTCCCAAGAGAAAGGGCTAACTGGTGCTGGGCTAGGCTGTAGCATGGTGGGTGGTAGGTAGAGGGCCAACCCAGCATACTGAAGGGCCAGTGCCACCTAAGCCTGGAAGCCAAGCCCCTCCAGAGAAAGGGTAACTGTGTATACTATTAAGGCGAATAAGTTTCTGGTAAATCAGGACAAATGAAACATGAAATCCCTTTTGATTACTGCTACACTAACATTTTCCACTTCAAATGGGACCTTTAGTTAACAAAGAAATCTATATATTATTTGATATATATGATATATACATGTATATATATACCAATTATTTTCTGGTGATTCTCAAAACACATTGTAGATCATTCTAGGAACCCAAAGAGCTGGAATCATTTTTAATTGTGTGTACATAATCCCCACACCCTGATAAATTAAAATTGTTCTCCATTGCTTAGGATGACCTATTGGATGGTCATTAGGACCAAGTCACCCTTCACTCACTCAACAGCCAATTATTGAGCACCTACTGTGTACAGCGGTTCCTTGGATGCTTAAGTAAATTGATGTTGCAGTGACTCCTTCCTCGTGGACTTAATGCATTTCACAGTTTATTTGTACAAGAAATCCCACCAAGAAAAAGAAATCGTCATGTGAACCGGAGCTTGAGAAGTAAGATTTCCACAAAGGATGAGGGAAAAGAAGAAAATAGCATGAGCAAAAACAAGAGGTGAAGAAGCTGCAGCTGGGTGTGACCTCCACAGGGCTTGTGTAGGAAGATGGGCAGACAAGCTCATCTGGAACCTTGGCCACGAAGCTCAGGGGCATGAAAATTTAAAGCAATAAATAGATAGAGGTAAGTTTATTACGTCCTCCTGTTATTGGACCCATTGAAAAATCTGTGGATCAAATCTTTGTGTGTGTTAGTGTGTGTGTGTGTGTGTGTGTGTGTGTGTGTGTGTGTGTGTGTGCATTCACACGAATGTTCAGGCAAACTCACCCATGTGCCCATGTGTGTGAATGTGGAGACTGGAGCAAGATTTTCTATGTCTCCTATGGCTCTCCACCTTACTGCCTCGAGACAGGGTCTCTCCATTAGGCAGAAACTTGCTCTTTCAAGCTCTTGGGATCCTCCCACTTCCGTCTCCAATTCTGGTGTCATCGATGTGCACCATCATGTCTGGGTTTGTGTGTGGGTTCAGAGGATCCGGAATCAGGTCCTCTTGCTTGTGGAGCAAGCACCGTCACCCAGTGAGTCACTTCCACTGCTTCGTGAACTGAATCCTTAGGGAAGAAACGTGCAGATGTCACAGAGTAGAATCTCACTTTGTGGAGACAGATTACATATTGTTACAGTATCATTCAAAGCACCACCTGAGTGTGAGGCACTGACCCAGCCAGACTCTGGAGACATGAGGCCAAGGACAGAATGCATTCCTTGTGGAAGTGCACAGCCTGGGGTGTTGAGATTAACTGAGGGATGGCTGAAGTTTTGTGAGGCGGGCTGTCAGGGGATGCTGGAGCTCTGTGGGCATAGTGAGAGGACAATCTGCTCCAGCAATGTGGAGCTTGGGAGGAGAGGGCTCGAGGAGATAAACCAGGTCAGAATCCTGCAGGTAAAGAAGGCGCAGCGTGTGCAGCTGCCCACGGAAGACAGGGATGACTCAGCAGGTCTAAGCCAGCAGAGGGAAGAGTTGTTTTTCTCACCACAGTTTGTGTGTCTCTTTTCTTCTCTGTGAACCACATCTCACCCCCCCCCCAGCAGTCTTCAGAGAGAAATGTGGGAGGAATAGAATTTTTAAAAAAGCAAAAAACAAACAAACAAATAAAAACTGGAAGCAGAATTTGGGAGAGAAGAAAATGAGCAGAAAAAAATGGAGAAGAGAGGGAACATGGTAGGGGGACAGGGAGCAAGACAGGGGGCAGAGAGCAGAACAGGGGCGATAGAGGGCAGGACAGGGACAGGGGCATGATGTGGGACAGGGGGCAGGACAGAAGGCAGAGGGCAGGACAGGGACAAGGGACATCAGACAGGGAACAGGGGGCAGGATAAGGGACAAAGGACAGGACACAAAAGGCAGGATATAAGACAGGACACAGAGGGCAGGACAGGGACAGGGACATGATGTGGGACAGGGTCAGGACAGTGAACAAGGGGCAGGACAGGGGACAGAGGACAGGACAAGGGACAAATGCAGGATATAAGACAGGGGACAGAGAGCAGGACATTGGACACAGTGCAGGGCAGAGGACCGAGGGCAGGACAGCGACAGGGGCATGATATGGGACAGGAGGCAGGGCAGAGGACCGAGGGCAGGACAGGAGACATGACTGCACAGACCTCGGAGAATAAGACGCAGGCTATTTTGAAGAGGATCTCTAAACAGGAATGCAAAGCCCAGAGCTTCCCCATGAGCTGTCATTGAATCCCCACGAAACCCTGGGGGACAGATATTAGTAAGTTACTCAGATGAAAACTAAGGTTTGGAAGGCTAAGTAGCCATGTTGACTTTGGTAACTGAAAAAACTCATGCCTGGGTCTGCTTCAAATCTGCGGTTCCCAGGCAAGTGAAGGCAGGCACCAACAGCCCACACCCTTCACCTGCTCATACTTCGTCAAGGTCTCTGAAGCTGAGAAGAGTCATTGCTTTCTGATACTAACAAAACCCTGGGAATTATATCCTATTCACATTCATAGATGACCACTCATGGATTCTGGCCATACAGATCACCCGTTATTACCTGTGAATAGTTATCAAAAAGAAATAAGAGAATAAAATACAATCCAAGAACACACAATCTCCAATTCAACAATAGTTTCCCAATAATTTTAACTTACAATAGAAATAAGATGCACACACACACACCGTGTGCACACATCACATACATAACACCCCATCACATACACACATCACACACACACACCACACATTCACACATCATAACACATATCTAACACTTCACACCACATACATGTATCTCTCTCTCTCACACACACTATACAAACACAAAAATGCACTGTATACACATAGAAGCTCCTGAATGAGTAAGAAGCAAAGGTTCAAAGTCTAAGAAAGGCCAAAGGTTCCTGCAATTCACTTGACTCTGAAGTGACCGACAACAGATGCATGAGCTGGGCGTAGTTAGCTGACCATGTGATCACCCTCTTCCATGGACTCGGCCTGTGAGTTTCCACCATTTTTTTCCACTCACATGCTTGGTTTTATATGCACATTGTTCATACTTCTTTAGCTTTCTTGGTATGTAGTCGTGTGTAGTGGGGAGTGGCATAAGGCTATTTCATGCAAACATGTAATGCATGCTGAGCGTGTCTGCCTATGTCCCCAACCTCCCCTTCAAGTCCCTCCCTTGCTGTTAGTCCCCTTTGATTACCCAGTTTCACTTCCATGCCATACATATATACATGATTCCATTCATTTATAGAAAATCTAGGAACCACAAATGAAGGGAAAGTCGCAATATTTGTCTTTCTGAGACTGACTTAATTTACTATCTTATCATCTCCAGTTGCATTCATTTCCCTGCAAACAAAATAACTGCATTGCTATACAGGGCTGAAAACATCTTTAGCACAATTCTTGTATCCATTCCTCTGCTGTTGGGCACCTCAGTGGACCCCAAAGCGTAGCTACTGTGGACAGCACTGTGATGGATATTGATGAACAAGTATCTCCATGACACGCTGTCCTTTGAGTACACTCCCAGGAGTAGTGTCGCCGGGTCACATGGTTGATCTTTTTTTACCCTTTGTAAACTCTCACGTTGATTCCTATGGTGCCTGGACTAGTTTACGTTGCTGCCAGCATTGTGTGGCTATTCCCCTTTGTCTACATGCTAGCCAGCATATGCTGCTTTTTGCTTGGTAGATGATTTTTAATGACCATGATAACAGTAATGCAATGACTCCATACATATCCATCCTTGACTATTAAATATGAAATTGCAGCCTGGATTTACCTTAATTAGCAATATTCTATTGCATGAATATACTATAATTTTTAGTCACTCTTCACTGATGAACTTAAAAATGACTTCTCTTTTTACAACTGCAAATAGTGGGGTTTTTTATCCTTTGTGTGGGTGCTGGGAATGGGAAGTCAGGTCATTGCACACGTGAGGCACGCGGGTCTGCGGCCGAGCTTGACCCCAGCCCCAGCTATCGCTGAACTCAGACCCAGGCACACTGTGTACTTTTTTGAGTTTAAATTCTAGATCTGCAATCAAAAGCTCAAAGTGTTGATGATTTTCTTTATTTTTGTAGGAAATGCTTCATTCTTTAGGTGGGACTTATGAGACCTAAACCCTTGGTGACGTTATCAACATTCATGGGGAGTCCCAAATTATTCCAAGATCAAGCTTCACCGTTTCCTATAAGGAACTATTTTTTTTTCTTCCAGAAACAATTTGGAGGTTTTTAAATAAGTAGAAGGCTTGGAAATGATAAAAATCTAATGAGTACCACTGGAGCCTCATGAGAGGTAGCCGCGATAGGTCAGGGATGGGGAGGACAAAGAGTCCCTATAAAAACAGGCAGCTTGAGGTCCCCAGAGGAAGCAGTATCAGAATGGCCATTTAGCGGCAGCCATCAGGCAGGGCCTGTAGCTTAGCCCTAAGGAAGCATGGCGGACAGCAGACAGAGCAGGTAACGTTATGGCTGCTCCACACCCGCCAGCATGGTCTATCAATGAAATTCACTAAGCGTGTCTTGTGTACCCAACACCTCCATGCTTGAGAAAAGCTTAGCTACTCAGAGAGCTTACTAACCCTGAACCTGAGAAAGGGGTCACTTGGGGAGGAAGCCCCGCCTCTGTCTTGTTCCGTGCTTTCTCCCCAATTCCAGCTTTTGTTTGACGCTCCCATCATGCCTTCCTCTCATCCTCTTCACAGTGTCCAAAGCCTTCATGATGGAGAAGTAAACCTAAGGTATCCTCAGCCCCTTTGGGGTCTCTAGCCACCCACCCTGACAGGAAGTTGCCCACTTTTGTCCCTTCTCCCGTCTTGAGCCGGTCTAATTTACTCTGATTTTTTTGTTCATTTCACAGGTTGGACATTTACGAGCTGTCTATGGCACAGACTGGATTAGGACACCCAGTTTGGAATTGCCACTCACACTGAAGTTTCAAGACTGAAAAAAGCAAATTCTGTGCTTGTCTCTGGGGAACGCTCCGCAGCTGAAGGGATGGGTTCGCTTACTATGCTGGCAGGTCACCTGAGGCAGTCTCTGAGCAGACCTCACAAGGTGGCACCTCAAGCCTGTCACAACACCTCCCCATACCATCACACGGCAGAGTCACAAAGGAGGGAGCATTTTCTTAGATCATTAAATGAACTTAAAGAATGACAGATCTACCCACTCAAAGCCACCTCTGTATTGCAGGAGTAATATTGGGTTACGCTCAAGATCCGTGTTGACAACAGGCAGGTATCTCTTGGTTCCTAGGGCTCTCTGCCCCTGGCTCTTTGGGAAACAAGTAGATCCAGGAATCAGGAAGCCTGGGGTCTCTTTGTTGTTGTGTTTTCAGAGACTGCATCTGAAATTCAAAGATGATCAACAGCCCTTTGAACTTCACCAAACTCCCATCAAGGATGGTAGAAAGGATGGGGCACAGCACTTGGCAGCTACGCTTGAGGCTAGAGGTTCAATCTCCAGAACCTTAAACCAGTAAAGCTTGAATTTAATTAGACTATAATTAGATTATCCCCTTTCCCTTTCCTCCTTCCACCCCTCCCTTGACTCCCCCTCCCAATGCTTTCCCCAACTCATGGTCTCTTTTCCTTGAATATACATACACGCACAACCTGCTGAGTGTAGTGTTGCTTGTATGTAAATGATTTCAGGACTGACCACTTGACATTGGAAAACCATTCAGAAGGCTCATGCACAGGGAAGACTAGTTCTCCCTGTGCAGTCTAGAGACCGAATGAAAACGGTTATCAGGGGACAGAGTCAGGACTGAGTGCTTCCAACTTCTTGGCCTCTTATGAGAAAGAAAGAAAGAAAGAAATAAAGAAAGAAAGAAAGAAAGAAAGAAAGAAAGAAAGAAAGAAAGAAAGAAAGAAAGAAAGAAAGAAAGAAACTGAGGTAAAGTCCCACACAGAGTTTTTTAAAGCTTTAATGACAGAAGGAATCCATTAAAATAAAACAAACAACGTAAATGCACGTAAAAGTTTGGGCATGCCCAGTGTAACAGATCCAAGCAAGACGCCAGGAATGATGAAGATGAGTCCAGGCCACCAACTGTGTCGCGCAGCAAAGTGTTTGACTCAGTTAATATCAGCCAGCAAATTACGCAGTTTTGTCTGTGTGCGTACCTTCCTCTTAATCTTGAAGCTTATATCACCAACTGTTCCGTATCGGCGGGAGACAACAAGGGGAAGCTAGGCAAGGTGGTTTATAGCTGTGATCCCAACAGTAGAGAGAGCCCGAGCTAGGAGGACTGTGAGTTCAAACCCAGCCTGGAGTACACAGCGAGATCCTCTTAGGGGAGGGAATGTCCAAATACAATAAAACCCTTCTTTCAGTTCAGAAAGTGACATTTTGAGGAGCTGGCAGTCACTAATGAGGTCACCAGGGGCAGAATGTGTGCCCATAGATATGCAAAAATAGAATTATGAAAGCGTCTAATGGGAGAATCCCAAGGCCACCCAGGTTGCCGAGCTTTTGTACTAAATGGCTTCTGTCCCCAGGGAGTGGTAAGACACAAAACAAGCAGGCCTTCCTAGGGCAGAGCTGGGTGTGTTTCCCAGCACATAAATGCCAACCTTACCAGGAAGTGGAATCTTATGACTTCACGGGACACAAAAAATTAGTCCTTCTTCATGGGTGTTTCATTATAGACACCTGCTGTCTTTTGTTTTCCCAGTTTAAAAATCTAGACTTTTTTTACCTCGACCATATAATTTTCCATAATAGGCCCTAAAAACTGTACATAAAATCCAGAGGTCCCCTTCAAGTACAATTTTTAGATTGGCTCGCAGCTCCCCAAGCCAGTGCAGGGACTAAAAAGATAAGAGGGGAGAGACTCAATTATGAGTGGATGGATGACAGCTACAATTCCCTAGACTAAAATGATTATATAATAGACTTCCCGCAAGACCAGAAATTGTATGCGATGTAGAAGAATGATTCTAAATCAAACCACTTTGTCAGCCACTGAAGTAGTTGTCTAAAGCACATATACACATCACACCACACACATCACACCACAACACACACATCACACCACATACACACCATGCATAAACATACAATGTATACTCACACACATATATACACACACTCACTACATACACACACATATCACACAAATACACACACCATACACATACACATATCACAGTACGTCTGTACGTATATACACATACTCAACACACACACTCAGACACACACTCCTTACACACATCATACAACACACACACCACATACATGTACATACAATGCACGTGCACACATTCACCATACATACTATTCACACACACATACACTACCCCCACAAACACATACCATATGCACACACATACCCATCACACATTCATGCACACACACACAGTCCACATGGACATGCACACACCACACATATGTGTATATATACTATGCTCACAGATGCATACCACATCACACACCACACCTACATATGTATATAACATGTGTATACATGAAGACATGCCACACACATACCATGTGCACACACACAAACCACACCAAACACACATATACTATGCACACACACAGTATACACATGCACACATATATAACACACCACACATATACATATGCTGTGTGTGCACACACATATATTGCATCTATGCACGCACACATACATATACACTTATGACCTACATACCACATACTGTACACACACCACACACATACACCACACTATACACACACACCATACTATACATACATGAACACCACACATACTCATATACACAAAATGCACACATACAACATATGCATTCATACCATGTACACAGACATCACATACACACCATAAACATGTACATACCACAATACACAACATACCATTTGCATACATACCACATGTGCATACATGCATACCACAGCACACATGCACACTCACATACCACACACACCACACATGCACACACAAACACTACACACCAGGTGCACATACACAATACCACATGCACACATACACACACATACATGTGTACCACATGTACACATACATGCATGCTATACTATGTGCGCACACACGTCACATATACACGCACATACCACATGCACACACATCATGTGCTACACACACTCAGGCTAGCTCACCTGCACACACTGTTTCCTAAAGTATGATCTTTTCAGTCCATGTCTTTTCTTCTCTCTTGGTAGCTTTGCTGTGTACCTGATCTCTACAGGAATGCAGAAAAACCACCTGAGGGAGAAAATTACCTCTCACTAAAAATTACTAATCACTCTCTCACACCAAGCAAATCCCACTGGGGGATTTCAGTTACATACCAGGATATGGGCTCTTTCATTTCTCTTTCCTTCCAGGCTAATGATACAAAGGCATACAAAACAAAAGAGGAAGCATGTCACATCCTAATATGTGTCAGCAGGGGTATTCCTATGTGAGAGCTTCTAAATATCAGTGCAAACCAGGGACGGACTAGACTGGAAGTCTGGGTGCTCACCTCTGTGTTCTTCATAAAGAAAAGAGGTAGAATGGACTCACCCTGCACCCAGCAGGGAGGCAGTGCTTACCACCCCAGGCCGCCCTATACCTCCCACAACATGGGTGGCCTTGTTTCCACGACTCTCTGTTCACGGAGCCCTTCAAGAGCTGGCGTCTCCTTGTCAGTACAGAGATTAGTGTGTCATATATGGCGGGCACACCACTATATTCTATTACCACTCTGCTTATCTAAGCCTGTTTATCATTCATTTTCCTTTAGTCATCTGTAATAACCCAGGCCTATCAGAAGTTGAGAGTCTCCAATGGTCTTGCTACAAATCAGAGAAATTAGTAAAAGCAAGAAAATTAAAGAGTTTTGTTTGCATGGTGTCTATGTCCTTTATTTCTTCTTTGTTGTGATTGTTTTTTGTTTACTTGTTTGTTTGGGTTTTGGTTTCTAAAGACAGGGTTTCTCTGTGGCTTTGGAGCCTGTCCTGGAACTTGCTCTGCAGACCAGGCTGGCCTTGAACTCACAGAGATCCGCCTGCCTCTGCCTCCCAAGTCCTGGGATTAAAGGTGTGTGCCACCACCGCCCGGCTTGTTGTCATTGTTTGGATTGATTATAAAACATGACATCATTCACTACAAAAACTCTTTAAGCAAATCAATCCACTGTAAAGAAGACGTCCTTCTTTGAGCCCTTCATTCACAGACCATCATACATAAATACATCTTCTGTGTATACAGAAAATACAACATCTAAGTGGAACACTAAATATACAGGTCTGTCATTTTCTTTTCACTTAGCGCTCTCATATATATGCCTTTCCATGTCAATAGATATGGAGCTATTGACTCCTTCAGAATAGTGCTTTAGTACTTACCACATCGGAAATAATACCATAATTAATTCAAATACTTTCTAAATAGCTTATTAGTGGACATGTATTTCATTTCCCACTTCCCATTTTTATTAATAAAGTTTGTGTGAAGAGACTGAGAAACGCATTGTCTTTCTGGTTTTCTTCTGAAACTTAATTTCTGAAGCAGGAATAACCTTATCAAAGGATATGAACATCATATGTTTTGATGTGTAGTGAACATATGTCCTGCAGAAAAGCCAGTGCAGCGGACCCACATCCCCACAAACTATACATGCAAGCGATATCTTCAGTCTTTGACAATCTGATTGATAGTGACAGGATGCAGAGTCCTTGTTCTTTTTAGTTGCACAAAAGTTCCAGGTTAACCAGTACTCTATAATAGGACCTTTTTGTTTAAACCCCAAATAAAAACAAAACAAAACTATAGCCTGTGTTCTATGATTTCTCAGGGTAAACAGTGTAACAACTGGGTTAGAGTACACTTGGTATTTAAGGAAAGAAAAATGTAGCCCTTACGAAAAAGTAGGTCTACCTAGGGTCAATAGCCCTCTAGCCCAGGGCTCCAACAGCACATGGGGAAACTGAGTCTTACCATCTGTGGCTTTCTGTGGAAGCGGATGCGACAGTCATGCATCAGAAAGTGTGTGCATATGCACTGTGTACACACACCATGCATAATGTCCCTGTAACATTTGGTTTTCATGTTGAAAGTGTCTGTTCCAAGACCCCCATCCATACCTTTGTTTCTCCCCAAACCTTTCCTTGGCTGGCCAGAGCCCATGGAGCCTCCTGAAGACTATGTGGTCAAACAACTTCCCCGAGATCAGCTGCTGTGCCTGGCACACATGTGTGCACTGGAGAGATACTGGAATTCTTGTTCTTCATTTAAGCAGAAAGAAAACAAAGAGACTGACTAAGTTAGACACAGCACAAAGAGGTCAGAGAGAGCTCACAGAAACCACACCAGTCTCAACTCTATTTAGACACATGCTTCCAGAGAGTTCCTTGATGTGCATTTGAGACAAAAATCAATTTTAAGATAAACAACTGTATAAAAACAATTCTCACTTTCTATCAGACTGTGAAATAATTTTAGCTGTTAGAGCAATGGACAGGATATAAATATGATTATAGTATCGGAGGAGAGAATGGACCTGACATGAACTCTATGCAACAACTGTCTGCTATTTAGTGTTTATACAAAGACTTCTTCTATTTTTCTTGGAAGGTCACACTCTGTCTCCAAGACACAGAGTACATGAGTCTTTAGCAATAGGGTTCTGAGTCCTGGGCAGTCTGATCAGGGGGTGAAAGCACTTGATACACATGTATGAGTTTAGTTCCCAGAACCCAGTGTAAAACGCTGCATATGACTGAGTATCCGTAACCCCAGCACTGTGGAAGACAGAGACAGGGGCATTCTTGGAGCCAAGTGGCTGCCAGTCTAGCTCCAGGCTCAGTGAGAGAATCTGTCTCAAAGGAATAAGGTCCAATGAGTTGGACACCAATGTCAAACTCCGGCCTCTGCACATGTACGTAAAAAGGTACAGCTGTGCACATGCATGCACACACATCACACATACATGTACCACACATTCGTGCACTACACCCACCCACTTTCCCCCCACCCCATACAAACACCGAAACAGGGCTCTCTAGTACCTTCCTTCACCAGAACAATGACTCAGCTCAGCTGTTTTTAAATATGAAAACATCCCCCAGTCCTGATGCTCCCAATCTACGTATGTATATGCCTGCATATCTATCATCTATCTGTCATCTACCTACATATCTATCATCTATATTTCTATCATGCATCTGCCTACCTATCCACCACCTGTCTGTCAATCACACTCACATCGCAATAGATCATGAGAACAGTAACGAAAAATCTGCTGCTATCAGAAAAACACAACAAAAGCCCGAGAATCATTGGGTCTTGTATATACAAATCTAACGACAGCACCTGTACCCACGGAAAGAGGGACAATTAGCACTTTAAGCGGAGCATCGAGATTTTGGGGAGAGGAAGGCTGCTTCATTGATTGAATTTGTGTTTACACGCTCATTTACAGAGGGCTGGTTCTTAGGTTTCAGTAGTGTTTCCCCAACCCTGAGCAGTGGAAATACCGTTCCTCCACCCGGTGTTACTCACCGTGTGGGTTATGTTTGCTCAAGCATTGGCATGCCAGGACACTAGAGAATCAAAGAGAAGCAGCCAGAGTGATTAATTTCTCTTATTTCTACAAGAAGAATAATTATCCCCCGCGAACCACCTGGACCAACATGAATACACAATCAGGGTGCTTTTGAGAAGGATTGCCAAGAAGGGGCTCGGGCCTGGCTTTGCTTCTGGATTTTAGATTCCTGAGTTTGAAGATGGTAACACCAAACCTGACAGAAACCTGTTTTTGGAAGAAATTCGCTCTTCTTGCTATCGAAATGTTTTAGGCGTGTTTTAAACAGGCTAGCAGAGCACTGGAGGGAAATGAGGAGCATGACACAGGTCTCCAGGAAGCTGCTGCCCCATGAGGCCCCCGGATAGTTTACGCTGTGCTGAGCACTGTCACGCTATAGACTGGGGAGGAACTGGGCCCCGGGAGATCACACTGAGCTTAGGAGAAAGGCATTCAGACTCCTGGGATTCAAATTCCCACCAAGTTCAGTGGCCTATGAATGCTGTGGCCAGCGGTTCCTACCTTACAGAGTCACTCACAAAGCTCTCGAGATGACTTTGAGGAAACATTTACGTGGCTTGTGCTACAGAAGGCTTCAGCCTCTAGGTATTGGTCTAGGAGGTATGGACCTACATCACAGGAACAATACCTACATCATCACAGGTATAGAACTACATAGGTCATGGTTGCCCAAAGCAAAGGGAGAAAGGAAGAGGCAGCATCCTCTTCCAGGCACGCTCTCAGTCATACAAGTGCCTTCAACTAGGCCCCGCCTCTTAAAGGCTCCACCACCTTCCTGTAGTACTAAAATGCTAACAGTCAATACTTTGTGGTTGGCCCTTTGCAAAGACAGTTTCAAACAATGGTAAAAATTATTTCACCTAAGTTACTGTTTTTCTCCAATCAAAAGAGCACAATAATAGGACCTTCCTCATGACACCAATGCTGTCATGGAACGAAGGAATGCCACCAGCACTCTGGGCTACACACACTAGACAAACTTGGCATTTCTCCTCCGTGCCATCTTCCTAGAAAGTGCATATGACTAACTCAGAGCCTTGAAGTCTGTTAGACAAGACCAACTCAGGTCTTTTCCAACTTTTTCCATTTTTGATTGCCTTGACTCAAGCAAGATCAACTTCTTCCATTGCCAATTAATTCCATGATGCCTCCTCTACGTCCTGGCTCTGCCATCATCAGAAACATCTCGGAGAAGAGTCTCCTTCCCAGACAGATCAGCCCTACCCACTTTTACTCAGCCCACTTCACTCTCGTCCTGTCTTATTGTCCCCAGCTACCCTGACAAGTTTCACTGGCAGGCTCGAGACCAGCCAGGTCTAAGCATAAATATCAATAGATAACGTGGTCATGGTCCCAAACCAAAACTTCTACCCCCAAAATCCATATTGAAAGCCGTTAGCATTGGAAGTAAAACTTTCCAAATACCAAGGAATGAGAGTGGCGAAGCTCCTGTAGGAAGGACCAGCCAGCGCACGCCGCATGAGGGAGAATGAAGGAAAGAAAGGGTCTCCGGCTATTAGCCTGAGGGATTTCATGAAGCAGGGGTAGTGGCTAAGATGGCAGAAGATGGAGGAGCACCTGTTGTTCAGGCAGGGAAAGGACTTTAACTTAGTCTGTTCCTCTCTCTTTAATGCAGAACCCTGTGCTCAAGGTTTGGCACCTGAAAAAGAAGAAAGAGCAGGTACAGAAGACCAGGTGAGTAACAGGTCTCACCATCGTGGAAGGAGGAAGAGAGATGTGTTAAGGTACTCTTCCTAGCACTCATGAGTCTCAGTGTGACTCACAGTTGGCACTGTCCCTGGTGGACCCATCTGGCCTGCATGGCTCCCAAGGACAAGGCCAGACTTAGCATGGACATTCCAGGCGAGACTCCAGCAGGAGGAATAACCCCTCATGTCATGTATCTAGGGACTGGAGAACATTATTGGCAGCATTTCTGCATTGGGTACGGTAGTTGAAAGAGATGGTCTTTGATGTTTAGGCTCCACTTGATCACAACATGGAAAAGTGGACTTTGTCAATGACTGTACCCATGTCCTCATGTCCTCTGAACACCTAGAGGAGTTTTCTAAGTCAGGAGATGGGATATCACTGTTTCCAATCACCATATTCAGTAACACATTCCAAAGCTGATTAACTCAGAAATCCTGGATTATAAATCTCTCCCCTGCCCCTGTCATCCCAGTGTGTTCAACACAGAAAATAAAACCTGATAGGAGCATTTTTAACTTTTTTTTTGCATTTTTAACTTTTTAAAAAAGGTTTATTTCTATTGTTTTTAGTTAAATGCGCACGCGCGCGCATGTGTGTGTGTGTGTGTGTTTGTGTGGTAGGCATGGGTGTGCATGCATGCAAGTGCAGGCTCCTAGAAGCCAGAGGTGACAGATTCTACTGGAACTGGAGTTACAGGCAATTGGGAGCTACCTGGCATGGGTGCTAGGAACTGAGCCTGAGTTCTCTGCAAGAGCAGGAAGCATTTGTAACTGTGGAACCATCTCTTCATCCTACGACAGATGCTGTTTTAGATCCTTCTCAACCGAAGAATGGACAAAGAAAATGTGGCACATTTACACATTAGAATACTACTCAGCAGTTGAAAAAAATAAAAATAAATAAATAAAATGACATCTTGAATTTTGCATGCAAATGGATGGAATTAGAAAACACTATCCTGAGTGAGGTAACCGAGACCCCAAAAGATGAATATGGTATGTACTCACTCCTAAATGGATACTACCTATAAACAAAAGACATTGAGCCTATAGTTCATGATCCTAGAGAAGCTAAGTAATAAGGTGAACACAAAGAAGAAAACATATAGATCCACCTGGAAATTGGGAACAGACAGAATCACCTGACAAAATTGGGAGCACGGGGGTGGAGGGGAGAATAGAGGGTGGAAAGGGAAGAGGAAGAGAGGAGGGGAGGGTTAAGGATAACTTGAAGGAATGGGATAGTTGAGATGGAGGAAGGACAGAGATGAGAGCAAGGAAAGAGATACCTTGATTGAGGGAGCCATTATAGGATTAGCAGAAACCTGGCTCTAGAGAAATTCCCAGGAATCCACAGGGCTGACTCCAGCTAAGACGCTAAGCAATAGAGGAGAGGGAGCCCGATCTTGATTTGCCCTCCAGTCAGACTGATGAATATCTTAAATATCACCATAGAGCCTTCATCCAGCAACTGATGGAAACAGAGGCGGAGACCCACATCGGAGCACTAGACTGAGCTCCCAAAGTCCAGTTGAAGAGTGGGAGGAATGAAAATATTAGCAAAGAGGTCAAGACCATGATGGGTTCACCCACTGAAACAGTCTACCTAAGCTAAAGGGAGATCACCAACTCCAACTGAACTGGGAAGGAACAAACATAGACCAAACTAGTCCTCTGAATGTGGTGACAGTTGCATGGCTGGGGCAGACTGAGGGGCCATTGGCAGTGGCACCAGAATTTATCCTTACTCTATGTACTGCCTTTTTGGAAACCTATTCTCTTTGAATGTATATCTTGCTCAGCCTAGATATAGTAGGGAGGGCCTTGGACCTTCCACAAAGCAATGCGCCTTACCCTCTCTGAGGATTGGAGGGGGTGGGGTGGGAGTGTGGCAGGAGTGTGAGGAGGGGAGGAAGTGGGAACTTGGATTGGTATTTTTAAAAAATCTAATAAATAAATAAAGCTCAAGATCGAAGGACTCAGTTGCGTGAATGCTATCACGGTTAATCTTCCTTGACAACATGACTGAGAATCAGCCGAGACAGACATCACTGGGCATGCCTGTGAAAGCAGTTACAGATGTCCAGTGGCAGACAGGAGACTCATCAAATGTGTGTGTCACCCTCCCATCGGGCTCCATAAGATAGAAGAGAAGGTCACTGAAGCAATAGCATCCCCCTTTCCCTGCTTCCTGATCCTTCCAGATGGGAGCTGGCAACCTCAGACCTGGCCATCACTGTCCAATGCCATCTCCCCAACACCACGGCTACCACAGTAATGGACTGCACCCTCAAACCGTGAAGAAAAACAAAACCTTCCTCCTGTAGGCTGCTTTTTGTCGGGGATATGATCACAGCCATGAAGAACATAGATAATATACATTTATAATTTTTATATGGTCAGATAAGCATTGAAAATAAAAACTAACAAATACTAGATGTTAATATTTGAAATACACGAGACTGAAGGATTGTGCCTTAATATATGTGTAGTTCATAAAGCAACAATGTGGACACAATCAGCAATGGAATTCAAAATAAGATATGTAAATGACAAACAAAATATATGGGAAAGCCATCAAAAAAAATCCCAGTTGAAACAATACTTGCTGACTTGTACACCTAAAATGCTGGTTTCTACTTTTTTTCCCATTTTCTTCTTCATTTTTTCCCTTTTATGGAAAACAGTTTTTTTTTCTCAAATAACCTATCGTGATTACTAATCCCCCCCTTCTCTCTTCTCAGTTCCTCCCTGCTTCCCTTCCCATCCAGAACTATCCTCTTTCTGCCTCTCATAAGAAAACAAATAGACTTAGAAGTGATAGTAATAAAAAAGAAAATGTCTCTATAGAACTGGCTTGTACGCAAGTCTGTGGCACACTGTCTTGATTAATGACTGATTTAGGAGCGTCCAGCATACTGCAGGTGGTGCCACACCCAAGTGCTGTTGGTCCTGGATACCATCAGCAAACAGAATGAGCAAGCCATGGAAAACAAGTCGGTCAACAGTGTTCCTCTGCTTTAGTTCCTGACTCCAGGTTCCTGCCGTGCTTGAGTTATTGTCCTGACTTCCTTATATGATGGACTGGGATGTGAAAGTATAAGCAAAATAAACCCTTTATTCTTCAAAAAAAGAAGAAAGAAAAAGAACTTCAGACCCTTAGGTTCACCCCAGCCCAGCTCGAACCTTTGGGTTCCCTGAAGCTTGAGAAAGACAGACTCCAGTTGGCTCTGGGTGCATTTGTGAAGTAAACAGCTTTGGCTTTTTGTTTTTTGTTTTGTTTTGTTTTGTTTTTGTTTTTCTTTTTGAGACAGGGTTTCTCTGAGTAGTTTTGGAACATGTCCTGGAACTCGCTCTGTAGACCAGGCTGGCCTTGAACCCACAGAGATCCGCCTGCCTCTGCCTCCCCAGTGCTGGGATTAAAGGTGTGTGCCACCACCGCCTGGCCGCCCACTCTTTGAGGAGTGAACCAACTATGAGGAGTTAAGAAGAACTGGCCCTTAGATGGACCCTTCAAATGTACTGAATTTAAAAAGTGGGGCGTTGGTGAAATAAAGAAAGAAGAAAGGGGAAAGGAAAGGGAAAGAGAGAAGAGGGGAGGCAGAGGAGGAAACATACTAGCTGGTGCTGTCTTTAGTGCTAGGGAAGGGAAGCTCACATAGCCCTTTCTGGAGGCCTGAGCCACCCACCGTCATGGGATCCTCCAGAAGTCTGTCCATCTTGCTGAACTTCACTTTTCCCCAGCAAATTCTCCACAGCAGGCTCTCAACGGAAGCCATTCTCTCCCTGTGTATCACACCGGCCATGAGCCTAGACAGTAGCAAGAGGCACCACTGAGGCTCAGGGCCTGTAGGAGGATGACAGAAGCTGTTCACAAACCACACATCCCACCTGCCCACAGCTTGTTGGATTGTCTGTTTTCTTTGATACTCTGTGTCCTTAATCATTGTGATTCTATCTATACCATTATAATGTTATATGGTCTATAATACTATATATATATTTATATACATACAAATGTATAGTATAATAAACTATCCCTATGGTAGTATAGATGAAAATAAAATAAGATAAAGCAAAAACTAACATATAGGACTAGTACAAAACAAACAAACAGAAGGGAAATCGTCTAAGAAAAGTCTGGAGAAGCAGATAAATATGCAGAGACCCATATTCTCCTTTCAGCTCTAGGACACATCTGGTACAGACATGTTGAGGCCCTGTTCATGCTACTTCTGTCCGTGTAAGTTCATATTGTGCTGATCATGTTGATTTAGAGGGCCTTGTTTCCTTGGTGTCCTCCATCCTCTCTGGCTTTACACTCTTTCCACCTCCTCTTCCACAGGGCTCCCTGAGCCCTGAGGAGAAGAATTTGATGGAGACATTCTGTTTAGGGCTGAGTGTTCCAAGGCCTCTCACTTTCTGCACAATGTCTGGCTGTGGGTTTCTGTATTTCTTTCTATCTGCTGCAGGAGGAAACTTCCCTGATGATGGCTGAGCAAAGCACTGATCTCTGAGTGTAGCAGAATGTCATTATTAACCATTTTATTGCTATGGCTTTTTGTTTATTTGTTTTGTTATTAAGAACAGTAGTATTTAGTTTTAATGTAGGTTCCTGGGCTATCTAGTCTCAGGTTCTTGGTCAACCAGTGTCAGGCTGAGATTCTATCTCATGGACTGGGCCTTAAGTCAAATCAGATACAGGCTGGTTACACCCACAAGCTCTGCACCACCATTTCACTAGTGTATCGTGCAGGCAGGACACCGCTGTAGATCAAAGGGTTTGTAGCCAGGATGGTGCTTACATTTCTCCTTTGGTAGCCTGTAACAAAGACACTAAGATAGAGGAATGAAAACTTTATGTAGATACCAGTTCAACTTCTCCAAGTTCAATGAGTTGATAGGAGTGGTCTTTAGTAATAGGGGCTTGACATTTTTTGGAAAGCAACCTATAGTCTTGGCAACAACCTGGGTTGTTTGGGAGATCCCATTGGGCTTCTTTGGCCAACAACTCAATTTGATATACCCAAATCCCAGTACACAAATCTTCACTTGGTGACAAGGGAAGGCCAGTAGGGGCTCTGTCTCCCCCATTATTTGGGGATTTCATTTAGATTATGTTTATATATGTATGCTATATAATGGAATATAGATACATATGTATGTATATATACACATATACATGTATGTGTGTGTATATATATGGAAGCTTCTACTATATTTCCACACTACCCCTCAAAGGCCCTTGATTTCACTGTCTCTCCTTGTATTGCCTCCCTTGCTCTCTCTTTCCTTCCCCTCCCCACTTTCCCCTCCTATGCCTTACAGCTGGATCTCAGGGAGGCATTTCCTCAGCTGAAGCTCCTTCCTATGATGGTCCTAGTTTGTGTCAGGTTGACACACAAAACCACCCAGTACAAATGGTGTAGCTGGATCTCAAGATAGATTGATTCCCATCATCCTGAGAAATGGCCACTTGGATTTCCATGGTGGAGTGCAATTTTGCACTCCTACCAGCAATAAAGGAGTGTTCCCCTTGCTCCATATCCTTATCAGCATGAGCTGTCAGTTGTATTTTTTACCTTAGCCATCCTGACAGGTTTATGATGAAACCTTAAAGTGGTTTGATTTGCATTTTCCTGATGGCTAAGGACAGTGAACATTTCTTTAAGTGTTTCTCAATCATTTGCTATTCCTCTATTTAGGATTCTGTTTAAATCTACACCCCATTTTAAACCTGGGTTGTTTTCTTGATATCTAGTTTGAGTTCTTTATAAATTTTGAATGTCGGTCCTCTATAAGATGTGTAGTCAGTAAATGTTTAATTTTGTAGACTTCTGCTTTGTCTGAATGAAGGTGTCCTCTGCTGTGCAGAAGCCTCTTAGTTTCCTGAGGTCCCACTTTTTGATTGTCGGTCTTAGTGCCTGCCCTATTGGTGTTCTTCTCAGAAAGTCTTCTGTATCAACAGGCTCAAGACTATTCCCCATGGTCTCTTTTATAAGGTTCAGTGTATCTGGCTTTATATTGGAGTCTTCGATCCATTTGGAAATGGCTGTTGTGCGGGGTGGTAAGTATGGATCTATTTGTATCTTCTTCATGCAGCCGTCCATTTGCCCAGAACCATTTGTTGACTAGGCTGTCTTTTTTCCAGGGTGTATTTCTGGCTTCTCTGGTTTATACTTTCATTAGCAAACATTCAAACAGATCTGGATTCCTTTTTGAGTGAGACTGGGAAAAAAAAATGCAGTTTACACAGCACCATGTTCTAGACCTTCTCTGGGGCAGACAGATAAGGCAAACTCTTCCAGATTTTACTTTAGAATGCAATGAAAAAAGTCAGGAATAACTGAGTGAAAGATTAGCAAAAACGTTTATGATGAGGAAGATGAGGAGGGAAAGAATTGTCTTTGCTGCAGAGACATACCTAGATTATAGTGACCAAGACCACGGTCAAAGAAGGAAAGGAAAGGAAAGGAAGAAACAGAAAGGAAGGGGAAGGGCCTGGGAAGAAAAGAGCACTGTTCAGTTAAGAGAGCTGGAAGGAAGATGAAAATTAAGACAGTGGTCAGAGAATTCCCTCGTGGACCTTTGATTACCAGGTAGACCATTAAGGGCAGAAGATGATTTCAATTCCAGAATGCTCCTCTTTGCCACCTATCCGGGAGAATGTGATGTTACTGATTAGGCTTGAACTTACGGAGCACTGATGGTGTTCACGGGTTAGAAAGTGGTTTAGAAGCTTTTCTCATGTAACACCGTGAACGAGAACAGACAGGGTAACTGCGGACAGTCTCCATTCAGAAGAAAGGAGGGAAGGACATGGACGATCATGGAAGATTGATGGACAGCAGAAAGTCATTGAGAAATAGAGAAGCTGTGCGGAGACAATGGACAAACTGCCACAGCTTCATCCCCCTCCAGAGAGGATGGCAAACTGAAGCTGTATCAGCAGTGAGAACAGACAGACAAACCCAGTTCCCTAGCCCTCAGACCGGTGGGGGTTTGACATGATCCTGAGGCTGCCTGTATGTGAGGCCAATAGCAGACATGGAATGCCCTTTGTTGCCCCCCACCCTCCCCCATGTCTCAGAATGCTATGGACATCATTTTGAGAGGAGACCCCTGTTGTGGGAAACTGAATTACAAGGAGCAATCACAGCTCAAGGAATTGGGGAGCAGTGTTTGAGTGGGAGACATCTAGAAGAGGCTGAGGAGTGGAGGGGGGGTGTCAAACTCAGACAGCCGAGACGTTTTAACAGTGGGGTCTTGGGCTGTGAGGAACTTAGTCACCACTATCCCCTGGGCTGGGCTACAAGCTCCATCACGCTTGGATTCTAATGGAGCCCAAAAGCTCTAGCCCTGCTCGGCCTCAAGAGCTGCCTTCCTCCGAATGTGATCCGCCGACAGGCAGGATTGAGCTTGCCTGTCTCTCTAAGCACAGGTGCAGAGAAACTCTTGGTTCCCACAGCCCCCACCCCCTTGCTGGAAGTTTACTGCTAAGGAGACTTGGGAAAGCACCAAGGCTGCCAGGTGGAGGGCTGGGCTCCCTTGGTTCTCCCGTTCAGTGCTGATTTCCAGGCTCTGTCACTTTTTTAACACAATTGTCTCTTTGGACATTAGCGGTACCTCGGTGCACAAGCTAGGGAGCGTGTGTCAAACAGGTGAGAATCTCAGCAGTCTACAAGTCATAAAGCTCAATACAAGTAGTGGTGGCTCCTAGAACCTCACCAGAGATGGAGAGGGAGAGGGAGAGGGACAGGGACAGGGACAGGGAGAGGGACAGGGAGAGGGACAGGGAGAGGGACAGGGAGAGGGACAGGGAGATCTTCACTAAAATGGCCCACCGACACTCAACACTGGCACATCCTTATCAGAAAACACCAGACTAAATCAAAAGGACATTAAGACTCTCCAGATAAAACCACTATATGTCAGCCCTGGCGACATACACCTTAGATCATAGTACTTGGGAGGGAAGACAGGTATGCATCCTTTGAGTACCAAGGGAACCTGATATCCACAGTGAGCTCCAGCACAGCCAGGGCTACATTGTGAGACCCTGTCTCAAAACAAGAAAAGAAGCCCACTATTCCCTCCACCTGGGAGATGCCAAAGTTACAGGCCAGTTTTTGGCCATCTTATATAGGAGTTTTCTTTTTCTTCTCCTTATTAATGTTTTACTGACTTACATTCTAAACTCTTCATCTCTTTATTCCTGTTCTATTCCGTTTTCTTCATTAGGTAAAGAGATTATCTATTGCTTTTTTCCTTTTCTTCTTCTTTTGCACATTCTTCTTCTTTTCCCTTTCATCTTTTAAAATTTAACTTGGTTTATTCTTTATTTTTTTCCTTCACCCTCCTTGATTTCATTCATTTACTCATATTTCTGTGGTTATTAGTTGTATAGTGATTGGCTTTAATAGCTTTGATTTATATTTCTGGATCTGGTTTTGTTGATGTTGCCATTTTTTGCTTTCTCCCCCCTGAATGGTGCTTGGAATTCAGCCCCCAAGGCTACTTGATAAGATTACCAAATAAAACAGGTAGAGGCCCCACCTCAACAGAAGTACAAATCTCAACATAGAAAAGGAAGAAACATGAAAAGCCAAGGCAATAGATTACCCCCTAAAAGACAGCTCCTCAGTGTCTGAGTCCAAAGATAAAGAGTTGCAGCTAAACAAAACACAAATGATGACACCAAAGAGTATTCAAGTGAACAGGTGAACAAAATAAAGATGTTCGTTCAATATCTGGACAAGAAAACCAGCAACACGACTACAGAAAGTTAGTAAGGAAATTAAGAGTTTGTAGAAACAAATTGAAAACCCAAATGAAGCATATAAAAGCACATTAAAAAGCTACACCAATACATTAGCTCAAGTAACAAAAACAATAGCAGAGACTGAAGACTGGCTTAAGGTAAAGACAAAAAATCAAGAAAAAAGAAATAAGCAAACATAAGCCCAGCTTTCAGGATCCCTGGGACATGACCAGAGAGCCAACCTAAGCATTCATGCATAGGAGATACAAACTAGAGGCACAGACAATCTAGTTCATGAAACTGCAGCTGAACTTTCCCCAAAGCTAGGGAAACATGGATATCTTAGTTCCATTGCCAATTGGTTTGATAAAATGCCCCCTACAAAAACAACAACTTCCAGAAGAAAGGTTTAAATCCTTGAGGTGCGGTCAAGACAGCAGAAGGAGATGAGTGATGTATTCTGCTTGTTTTCTGGATATTTCCTCCAGCCTCAGACAGCACCAGATTCCCTGCTTAGGAAATGGTGCCATCCGCATTGGGGAGACCATCCCACTTCACCTCAATTACCGTAATCAAGATACACCCCACAGACAGTGTCAGAGGCTAACATTAATCTAGGTAACCCCTTCCAGCTGTGCCCAGAGGTGTGCCTCTTGTTGATTCTAGATCCGACAACATTGACAATCGCTACTCAGCATCTCCATATTCAAGTGCAGGAAACATTCAGAGCCCCCAACTGACGTGACAAGGAAAGAACCTCTCCATGTCACATTATATATTTAAATGCTAGGACTAAGAACAAAGAAAGAATATTAAAAGCTTCAAGAGAAAACTGCCAACACATTCATAAATGCAAATTCATCAGAATAACATGAACTTCTCAGCAGAAAGCCTAGTTGCCAGAAAAATCATGGAATAATAAAATTCAAGCCCTGAAAGGAAATAACTGTCAATCAAAACATAAAGAAAAGTATTTTTTTAATCAGTGCAGAAATGAAGACCTTTTAGAATAAGCACAATCTAAAGCAATTCATGACCACTAAACCAGAACTGCAGAAGATACTCAAAGGCATTCAACCGACAGAAGAAAGATGGTGACACACACTTGAGTCCAGGAAAGAGGAAATGTATGAGAGGGGTAGATCTGAACACCAAGTGAGAATTAGAAAATAATCAATCATGGCCAACTCAGAGCCAGCAAACTCCTAATGTGAATAAGGGAGAAAGAAAAGAGCAAGCTCTATCTGACCCGACTAAGAAAACATCAAACAAAATCACAAGATTTACCCACCTCCTCTTAATAATGACCCTACATATAAATAATCTTAATTCTTCAGCTAAAAGATGCAGAGCAGCAGCTTGAGAGAAGGCTCAGTAATTAAAAGTATTTTCTGCTCCTGCAAAGAACCCAGGTTTGGTTCTCAGCAGTCAGATCAGTCAGTGGACAATTGTCTGTAGCTCCAAGAGGATCTGATGCCTCTGACCTCTGCAGGCACCCATACTCATTTACATATGACACACGTGTACATACATATTTAAAAAATAAAATACATCTTTTTAAAAAATTTGGTTATAATAAAATAACCAACTAACTGGTTGGATCAAAATACAATCTCTGTTTGTTCCCTGTAAGAAATATACTTTCATATCAAGGATATACAAAGGAAGACTGAAAGAAGAAGAATAAAAAATTGTATACTAATCTGAAAACCAGCAAGAATACCTCTAAGAAAACCTCTAATGAGGCTTGCCAAATTGCTCCACATACAAAAATTAGCTAGACATAATAGTCACTACACATTAGCAAGTGGAACAATTGATCAATAAGATATGATGATTTTGTATAATATGTAATAATTATATATTATATATAATATGTATTAACTATATATTATGTATATTGAACATTGAAGAACAAATTTCATTAAACAGAAAACATAAAGAAACCTCACTACTGGATATAAAGATGTCTAGAAATCCAGGTCCAGTAACAGTGAATGACTTTGATACCCTACAATCATAAATAAAAGAGATTACCCAGGCAAAACAGTCACTAAAGAAACATCAAATGTAGACCCATAGATCAAATAGGCATCATACATATCTACAAAATATCCCATCTAACCATTGTAGAACACAGTTTTATTGGAAAACAAGAATCTTGGACCTTGCTATAAAAGAAATAACATTATAAGTCACAAAGCAAGTGCTAACAACAACCACAACAGTTTTACAAATCGTAAAAGAACAAAACAAAACAAAAACAGCACCAAGAGGAAATGTATGTGCAGAGAGTGAACAGCGTGCTCTTGAATGAATACTGGCTCACAGACAAAACCAGATATAACCAGATACTTCACTTTCCATTGCCACAGACTACCACTCCTCCTGCCAAAATTCCTACCCTGCTATGATAGATGATGAACAGACTCTCCCTCCCCTAAGTTTTATATCAGGGACTTGGGTCACAGACACAGAAAAGTAACTGTTGCAGATGCAAATAAAGAAATAGCAAGAAAGGGTAGAGACAATGTTGACTTCTACTACCTGCAATGCCCCTCAAACTTTTCCAGAAAACAGAAAAGGAATAAATCCTACCAAATCCATTCTACAAAACTAGTATTACTCTAAGACAAAACTGGTAATTGCAACAAAAAGGAAAAGTTATACACAATCTCCCCCAGGAAAATAGTCA
>NC_022009.1:66910486-66914396 GCF_000317375.1 Microtus ochrogaster
CACTGTGATCACATTGGTTCCCATCTAGGGATGCAAGAGATAAATGCAATATGACACATAAATAGAATCAGAAAGAGAAACCACGCTCTTAACTCAATAGATTCAGTAAAGGCCTTGGCAAAGGTCAACTTCTCTTCATGATAAAAGCTCCGAAAAACTATCTAGATGGAATGTATCTCAACACAATAAATGCCATCTACAACAAATTCCAAGCTATCATTATACTAAACAGGCAAAACCAGAAAAGATTTCCTGTAAAGTAGGGACCAAAACCAGGCTGTCCATTCTCTCTGCTACACAGTCTGCTGCCAGAATACTGCTCTAGTTTGGTTTTCTATTGCCTGATGAACACCTTGACCAGCAGCAGATTTGGTAAGGAAAGGATTTATTTCAGCTTACAGTTTCCAGTTGAGAGAAGCCAGGGCAGAAATTCAAGGCAGAGGCTTGAAGCATAAACCACAAGGGAACGCCACTTACTGCCTCATTCCCCATGGCTTGTTCATCTATCTTTCTTATATAACTCAGTCCCACCTGCTCAAAAATTTAACCAGAGAAACAGCCACATGGACCAATGTCACATCATTAAGAAACCAAAAATGAGGCTTCATAGCTATGGCCATCTGATACTTGTGATCTCTAAAAACTGTGCTTCCTATGGTTAGATTTTTTTTCAAGTGTAATCATTTTTTTCTTTTTTCTTTTATATGAATGGTGTTCTTCCTGGATGTATATGCACCTTATAAGAAAGTGGCACCAGAAGAGGGTGTCAGGCTGTGAGCTGCAAATTGAACCTGGGTTCCCTGGAAGAGAAGCCAGTACTCTGAACCACTGAGCCACTTTTCCAGCCCTAACCCATCTGATTTTTGACAAAATATCAAAAATATATGTTGGAGAAGATAGTCTCTTCAATAAATGCTGCTGAGAAACCCAGAGAGCCCATGGACAGGAACGAACCTGGATCCCTCTCTCCTGCCCTATATAAAAATCCATTGAGTGCTCACTTGTGCAGCACATACTCCGCAAGGTAATGACACAGAGCTCAGCATGGCACTAGCAAGGCTGACTTGCAAAGTCACAAAGTTTTCCATTTTCAGGTGATCAGAACAATTCCCAGGCTGCTTAAAGTCTGCAAGACTTAGTACAGCTAAAATGAAAGCTAATTTTTAACTCTTAACACTTTGAAATTTTGACCCCATCTTTACCTATTTTTGTTAATAACTATCAAAATGTATTTGAGTAAATATATTATCAGTTCAGAACAGACCAAAGGCTTTAATGTAAGACCAAAACACCTTGAAACTTTGAGAGTTTCAAAGGGAAAACACTGAAATACAAGCAAGAAAGAAGACTTTCTAAGTGGCCCCAGAAGGAACAGTAAAAATTGACTAACAGGATTGCATGAAGTCACAGCAGAGAAACAGTCAACAGAGTGGAGAGACAGACAAGAGAAAGTGAGTATATATATATATATATAAAATTTTGCCAACTATTTGTCTGAAAGGGGATTCATATCTAGAACACATACATAATTCAAAATTTAACTACCCAAATCCAATCCAATCACTAAGTGGGCAAGTAAATTAAACAAAGAAAATACAAATAGCCAGTAAGTGTGTGAAATAATGTTCAGCACCTTTAGTCACCAGAGTAGTGTACATCAAAGTACTCCAAGATTCTATCCCACCTGTTTAGAATGGCCACCATCAAGAAAAAAAACAAGAGGCGCAGGTATAGAAGAAGAGGAACTGTGTACACAGCTGGTGGGGATGTGAGTTAGTAAAGTCACCATGAAAATCACTAATAGAAGGATCCCCAAAAAACTAAAGGTAGAGTTATGGTATAATAGGTATGATTCAGCTATTCCAAGCCTGTGCACAAAACACAGATATCTATATAAACATGCTCATTGCAGTACTCATCACAAAAGCCAAGTTACAGAGCTAGCAGAGATATTTGTCAACATATGACTAGATAGAGAAAATGTGGTACACACACATACACACACACACACACACACACACACACAATGGAGTTTCATGTTTCCATCACAGAACAACAAAATCTTTACAAAGAACTGACAGAATTAGGTTAAGTCATTACGTTAAGTGAAACCAGAGTAAAAAAGACAAATATTATGTTTTCACACATACATGAAATATAGATTTTAAAAGCAAAATAGAGAAGTACTGTAGGAAATCCTTCAACCAGTAGCCTTTAAGTTACTCGTCCACTTGGGCGTGGCCTTTTATACTATAAATGACGACGTAAAGTGTACACTCGCTATCTCGTCCAGCTGCTGGATTTGGTTGCTCTTTTCCCTCTAGAGCAGAGAACTGTGATCTGTATGTCTACCCCTAAACAAACAACTCTTTGTTGTACTCAATTCTGAGCTAGTGTGGGATTTCTTTTTAGCATCCATCTTCATCTGGCTCCCCATATAAATCCCAACTCTACTCCTACAGGATGGACTGGTCTAAAGGTCCTAATTGTTCATGGCCCAGAAGGTCTCCCACCCCTGCCTACCTGGCTTGCTTTCACCTACTAAGTGGTTTTTTGTAAGCCCACCTCACCCCCACCACAGTGGAGCTAAATGCAAGGTGATTTAGAAATTTCCCAAGCTTGAACACATCCCCTTCCCCAACACACTGCTGTATTACCTGCCACATGGTGACTGTGCATCTTCTGGTTTATGCGCCCTGCTCATGAGTTCTGGGCTCCTGCTCCATGTACAGAATTGATTTAATTGCTTTTAATATTTGTCAGTATTTAAGCAGCACCAAGGCAGAAAACCAAAGGCTTGTGCTGCCACTGGTTGCAACTCTGCAACCCTGACACTTCCTGGACAATAAAGATCATTACACTAAAACAGTTTACCAGATCTCATAACACAGGTAACTATTTGATTAACAGATAAATCAATAAACTTGAAATTTATATAATTGCAGACAACATTGCTACATAAATTTTTAATAACCTTTTTGCTGATACTATGGATTGTATTCTGCAAGGCTTATATGATTATTGTGATACATCTATTTATTGGATATTGGGACTTAGTTTTCTTCTTCATATTATATCCTTAAGAAAATGGTTTGATAACAGAGCCAAGAATGAGGCACTTTTAGAAATGATACAGTCTTTACAGACTAATAATGAACATCTAGCTGACATTGAAAATCAAAAGTTACCTGAAAAACTTAATACTATTGAAAAGGTTAGCATTAATTTGACAGATGAAATTCAATCCATGTCAAAGGGTACTGAGAAATTATCTGAAGAATTCATACTGAAGAATTTGACAATCAAAATCTGTTAAAAAGTTATGATAGGTTAGCAGATAGAATATGCTATCCAAAGAATGTCCAAGGATGAGATGTTATCTTTAAAGGAAAGACTTCAGACCTTGGAATCTCATGTGCAGAATGAGGACCAGAGGCTATGTGCCTCAAATAAATCACTAGAAATATATTCAGGCCAAGAGAGTCAGGCTTTACAGAAGACAAGAGTAAAAAGGTTTGAAATTATTAAGGAAATTATTGGAGTTGATGAGCAGGGAAAGAAGGTACAAGGACAGGCTTCAACATTGCCAGTAGCTGTCAGAGATGACTTACCCAGGATTTTTGCTTCCTACCCTGTAATCTACTCTGACAAAGAATCAAGTGCTAAATGCCCCTAAGGATCCAAAGAAGGTAGATGGATACCTAAAGGAATGAATGATCTAAAAGAAATCAAGCAAGCAGTAGTATCTTATGGCTTGCATTCAGCATTTGTGGGAGATAGTAAAGACACGGGCTTCTACCAATAAGGCTACCTTACACGACTGGCTTCAATTACTTTCAGCAGTCCTGAATGATGGGCCCCAACTGCTGTGGAAATTTGTGAGAAGAGGCAAAAAAAAATTAGAACAACA
>NC_022009.1:66915559-66918272 GCF_000317375.1 Microtus ochrogaster
CAAACATGAGATGGATTGAATACATAGGGCCAGGAGGACAGAGAGGAAGGCTGAGGCCATATGTGGCTAATAATGCAGTGAATTAATGGGGTCATGACCTGTTGCAGCAATGGAATACCCAGATTAACATTTCTGCAGTCCCAGAAACTCATATTTCTGGGAAGGATATTATAAGGTACTATACTCAAAGGTCACCAGCCATTCAAGCTGTACAAGAACACAAAGCAACTAGTAAACCTATAGAGGTACCAAAGGCCCTACCTTTAAAGTGGTTACCTGAGAAACCAATGTGGGTTAAACAATGGCCTTTACAGAAGACAAACTGTGGTCTTTAGAAAAGTGGGTACAGAAGTAACTATAGGCTCACCATATTGAAGAATCAACCAGCCCTTGGAATTCTCCTGTATTTGTTGTTAAAAAGAAATTTATTAAATGGAGAATGGTGACAGATCTAAGAGCTATCAACAAGGTTATTCAACCTATGGGCCCACTACAATCTGGAATTCTTCTGCCTTCTCTATTACCAAAAGGAAGGTTTCTCATAGTTATTGATTTAAAAGATTATTTCTTCACTATACTTCTACAAGAAAAGGACATAGAAAAATTTGCATGAATGTAGTATACAGATAAACATGCAGGAAAAACATTCATGCACATAAAAAATAAAAAGATAAATCTTTAAGAATCAAAAACAGAAACTAGACTACTTGGGAAGAAGGAGGAAATGGGATAAAAGAAGGCAGTGGAGGATGATTGTGAAAAAACAATATTATACACAATATGAAAACATCACAAAATTCCATTATTTTGTACAACTGATATCTGCTACTACAAACATTCTAAATAATGAAGTTTAAAATATTAAAAAGTAAAATTAGAATAAGGACTGAAATGAATGAAGCACATCTGGGTGTGAGAAGAATGAAGCACATCTGGGGGTGAGGTGAGTGAAGCACATCTGGATGTGAACTGAGTGAAGCACATCTGGGTGTGAAGTGAGTGAAGCACATCTGGGTGTGAGGTGAGTGAAGCACATCTGGGCGTGAGGTGAGTGAAGCAATCTGGGTGTGAGAAGAATGAGGCACATCTGGGTGTGAGGTGAGTGAAGCACATCTGGATGTGAACTGAGTGAAGCACATCTGGGTGTGAGGTGAGTGAAGCACATCTGGGTGTGAGGTGAGTGAAGCACATCTGGATGCTACACACTACTGTTTCAGATGAATTTTTAAAGTTCTTCTTGATTTTTGTCCTGACCAATCTTCATTCAGTAGGAAGTTATTTGATTTCCATGAGTTTGTATACTTTCTCTCTTTTCTGCTGTTCTTCATATTCAGCTTTAATCTCTGGTGGTCAGATAGGATGCAGGGTGTTACTCTGATTTTCCTCTATTGTTTGGGACTCTCTTTGTGCCTTACTATGCTGTCAGTTTTGAAGAAAGTTCCATGAGCTGCTGAGAAGAAAGCATACTCTCTAGTGTTTGGTGGCTGCTCTATTGATATCCATTTTATTTCTGGCATTATTTAATTCACATTAATTGGGTGTGGTGTTTGTGGACCTTCAGCATGACACTGTAAGAGGAGGATGGAGGTTAAGCCAAAGGAGCAGGATGCTCCAAGCCCCTCATTAGGCCTACTTAATTCAAATGGGACAGGCTGGTCATAGAAGCGAATTGTAAACCACAGAATGCTATCTGCAGGGGAATTGCTGTTCCAGAGTTCTGCATCAGGATCCCATACCATGGAGCTCCCCTTCACCCTAGCACATGACTTCTTCATATATTAGCACTGCTGCTCAAATCCAGCTAACACAAGTCAGCATGTTTATCATAGTTTCCAGTCTATAGTTTTGATGCCAAGAGCCATGCATGAGTCTGTTCACTTAAATGGCACCATGATCTTAGGAAACAAAGCCTATTCTCCATTTCAGTGATTTCAAAATGGACCTAGAGAAAGAGGTTCAGTACTGTGTCCAAATTCACAAAACAGGGAAAGGGTAAAAGCAGAAAATTGTGAACCACAGTGTCTTAATGACACTAATCCCTGCCATAGGATGAGTCTGCAGTGCAGAGCAAACCCTTAGGGCAGTGTGCCCCAGAGGCTTCATTTGGTGGCAAGGTCTTCACCAAATAGTTCAGTAATTGATCAGCATTTATTCCTCCCTCCATGACTGAGGTCCCAATCCTTCCCAGGGTCACTTAGCAAGTACTTTCATAGTTATCGGTTGTCACAGAAAACCTGTAAAGCCAGAAGACAAGATTACTTAAGATTTAGACTCTAAGAATAGTGGCAGTTCAAGGACATGAGGATGGAAGGTCAGAGCCACATCTCAAGGTCATGGCCCACAGCCAAGGCTTAGGGATGCTCCTATTATCCCATCTAGACTGAAAGTCTTGTCTTGCCCATTTAAAGCTTCTTGATGGTTATATGACGTCCACCTCAATTTTCTTACCCTGAAATTAGGGTAATAAGACTAATAAGAGGACAAAGGCCACTCATCAAATTCTGTACTTCCTTTCTCCTCTCAGCGGCGTGCATCTGCTCACGTCACATCAAATGTGTAAAGGAAGCCACCTCTCAGGTGCTACTCTATAAACAAATGTGTCCATCATGATGGCCAACACTCCCACCCTTCTCCCCCCACCAACATTTTCACCCATTGACTTGCTCTTCACAGTTTGCTTAAGGAGGCCACTTAAACCATAACTTCCAGAAAG
>NC_022009.1:66918379-66944536 GCF_000317375.1 Microtus ochrogaster
GAGAGAGAGAGAGAGAGAGAGAGAGAGAGAGAGAGAGAGAGAGAGAGAGAGAATAGAGGGCATACATAAACACTGCCATAATTCTGACGGCCACAAAGTGTTTGCAGCTGGCTTGCATTCAAGCTTCTCTTCTGGCCAAAGGCAGCTGGGGACCAGAAGGCACTTGGTCCAGGACACCCATGGGGGCAGCAGCAGGTCCTGGCCTTCGCGATGCTCAGCCTAGCATGTAGCCTGTTGAATCATACTCCAGAGACCCCAGGAACCCCATTGTCCCCAGAAGCATAATGCCTGCATGTGGTGCAAGATGTTCCATCAGAGCAATTCATCCCAAGGATGCACATCACACCACATCCGCCACTGGTCCCAAGTTAGCCTCCCACAGCTGTGGGCTATGCATTGTGTCCTGTGCTTTCCTGCAGAAGGAACCAATAGAAATAGAGACAACTGGGAAGATTTTCTGTCACCTTAAGGAAAAGTGAAATAAGTCCAGGAGCTGAAGTGCCTAAGGGAGAAATTTAGGTATAGGATGTAAGCCTAGCACAGGGAGAGAACAGAGTGGAAAGGCTAACCTCAGAAGCAGCTACATGGTGCTCCCTTTCTTGTTTAAACACTGCCTGTTCAAGGCCTCCTAAGCCATCCTCCCCTCTCTTCTCCCAGGACCTGCAGAATGGGGAAGGAGAAATGGTGTCCATTGCTGTGTGCTTGTGCTGCTTGACTGCTCCTATGGTCTTTTCCTCCATGAACGCTGCTTGGTTCAGAGCAGAGAGGCGGCAGAACCAATGGAAATAGCTCCATGAGCTGGATGGGCAGCTGGCTGTGGACCCGCAAAGCTATTTCAGGAGCAATCAGTGAGAAACAGGTTTGGAAGATGGGTCTAACAGGCAGGTTGCCTTGGGTCAGTGGTTCTCAACCTTCCTAACCTGCAACCCTTTAATACAGTTCCCCATGTTGACATGACCCCCAGCCATAAAATTATCTCTTTGCTACTTCATACCTGTAATTTTGCTACTGTTATGAATCATAATGCAAACATCTGATGACCAACAGGTTGGGAACCATTGCCTTAGAGGGTTGACCTAGGTGCAGGTGGCCAGCCTTTGTTTCTGTCTCATGTGGCGTTCAGCTCACCATGCTTTGAAGCGGGAGAATACTACTTCCAGAATGGTTCCCCGTGGGATGTTAGACTCACTCCTCCATTACCCACATCCACAGCCACAGGGAAGCTCTAAGATTTAGATGGGAGCCTTCCCGGAAGCCTTTGTAGAGCCATCCCATGTAAGGTAAATTCGCTCTTGGATGGTTCAGACAAACTGTCTCATTCCTTTTGTGGTCCTTAACTAAGTTTTGTACTTTTGGGAAGAAAAATAAGCAAATTCAAATGTGCACACAGAAGAAAAAAATAATTCATATTCTTCCTTTTTATGAGTCTTGGAGTAAAAACAATTCCAGGTTTAAAGTACCTGAAATGAGGCCTAGATCATACAAAGTGCTGAAGATACTGGCCTCATTAGTCCTGAAAATCTTATATTATCTTAATTTTGTATGCTATTTCTTTCTTTGGAGCCCGAGACAATGCTTAGAATTAGTTAAATTTGTTCTAAGAATGCAAACAAGTCAATCAGCAATCTTTCAACAACCATTGAATTATGATGGGTTGACACTGTCCTTCTAGGTAGTGGCTGGGTCATTAGTCAAAGGAGACAGTGTCCTTCAAGGCCAGTGGCCCTTCTAGTTGGGGGAGAGGCAGGCAGTGGCAGAAACAACATAAAACTTGTAGGTGGTCTCTCCTCAGCAGACTCCAGTTCCACAGATTCTCCAGGCCAAACCCATGGCCTCTCACTGGAAGCTTTCCGGTCTCTCTGTTCAAGGCTCAGCTATCAGCCACTTTACAAAGCACAAATAGAATTGTGTTATTTATCTATTTGAAACAGTCCAAGGAAACTTAATTCCATCCTACCTTCCCCAAAGTAAGTTAGATTTCAAAGAAGTGTAAGGGAAAACTATTTGATATATATATATATATATATATTAAAAAATCTGGCAAACCTACCTTAATCAAATGGTGAACAGACATTCACATCCTAATAATGTCACAGAGGCTCAGACACCCTTGATATCATGCAATAAAGGGTGTTCCTCAACCTCTGTAGGATTATTCTTGACATCATGCAGTAAGGCATGTTCCTTGTGCTCCTCACTTCTGTAGGATTATTCTGAGGACTCAAAAACCAAGCCTAATTTTGAAATAAACGACCAAAGTGTCCAGATTGGGAACACTCCACAGGATGCCTCACCAGTATTCCTCAAAGCAGTCAAGGTCATGAAGAATAAGAAAGACCAAGGCTTAGATGAGCATGGGGGTGGGGTAGGGAATGACAACACCTGCAAAGTGGTACCGTAGGTCAGGTGGCAGAATAGGAGAACACTGATGGGGAAACCAGCACAATCTAATGAAGTTCTGAAGTTTAGCTAATAGTTTAGTTTATAGCGATGCCAGTGCCTTTTCATTAACAAATGGCCACTCGTAGCAAATGTCATGTGGCATGACTCTTCCTGGGGAGACACAACACACACACACATGCTCACACGCATGCACATCTTTTCATCTTAGAGAGGGATCCCGTGACAGACCAAAGTACAGACACCACCAAAACCCAACTTGGGAAACCAATGAGTTTTGTTGGGGTTACTTACAGGAATGTAGGTAAAGGGTTACTTAGAGACACAGAAATGACTCAAAGACCACCAAAGCCCACTCCAGCATGGGTGACAGCTCACAAATGCTGAGAACCTGGGGCTTGCCGCACAGCCTGCAGGAAAGTGTCCCTTCAAAGTGACTCAGATGGTCTAAGCCTTTTCCAGGCCATTCGGGGGCCCTCTTCCTTCTTCCTGGCAGCTGGTCTGTTCTGAGTCATCTTTGCAGCTTGACTTGCTGGAGTCTGATACTCAACACTCTCTTCTGTTTACTTTTAGGAGGAAAGGGAGCTAGTGAATCTGCTCAGTTTCATGGACTTCCTGAAGTTAATTTGAGGTGTTTATTTTCTGTCTTAAGGAGCTTCCCTGGGAGATAGAATGTCACAGTCTGTGAGGAGACTGTTACAGAATGGAAGAAATGTTCACAGTAGGAAGTGCGGGGTGAAGGATGTCTATTAAACATTGTGAACAATCTTTCTAACTGTTCTGTGCAGCCAAGTTACTCCAAATTGGTATTTCTTTTGTAAACTCTGATTCAGAAATATAATTCTTCTTTTTATTTCTGTAAGTAACTTTTGTTTTTTTTTAAATCCCTATTCCTGTTGGTGATTTTTTTAACTCTTAGTTTTATTATTACAATGTGGCCAAGTAGCTGCTACAATTACATTTATTCCCTTTGAGCTTTAATAAAAGACCACACAACACTAAACATTCTCACCTCCTCCTCACCATGACCTAGAATGTTGAGTGCCCTTCTTCCCTCTTGAGCATCTTTGTCCTTTCTTACCCTCTTCCCAAAACTGCACCTCTAGGCAACAGCTAGCACAGTGCTCACGAAGGTCTGTGCATCCGCTATTCTTAAAAGTCTCCATAAGTTCCTGTACCCCGTCTCAATTAGAATTGATCCCTAGAGACTTTCTTCTATCCCACAGCCTTGATCATTGCCCGCCACACTGTTCTTTTCCTGCCTCTAAGTTCCTTTGTGGTTCATATTATCTGAGATTGCCTCAAGGACCCATTTTAGTGGGAGGCTGCTGAGTTTTCTTCTTTTGTTCTGTTCTGGTTTGGTTTTGCCACACCTCCCAATGAAAATATGGCTTTTTATCTGTTTTACCATTGCTGTCACGCCAGGACTCCACAGTTCCTGGCACATAGTAAGGGTTTAATCTGTTGAATGAGTGAATACAAAAAGAAAGAATAAAGTCTGCAGCTCTTGCTCTAGTTGACCTCTCATGGGGAGTGGAGGCTCACTGGTCCCTTACAACAGGAAAGCTGAGATTGCCTTCTGAGGCCAAAAGATACCTAATGATGGACATGATTGATGTAAATTAAACAAAACCTTTCACCTTGGACTAATTATAAGAAACTATTTATAATTAGTTCACTGTTAAATTAATCAGCGAGCTTTTGCTACCTCACGAGTAAAGTTTAATTTCCCAAATGATTTTGGTACTACTGATAAGCTCATGGGCACGAGACAATATTTAATTGCCAGCTAGTGTCTAAGGAAATTAGTTGTTTGGTTAAGATGCTGGTAAGTGTATTAATGATGTATATTACTTTGGTTTCTAGGGATAAAAAAATCAGATTTCTGACAAATTAACTTTCTAATCAAATATAGACTATTTACTTCAAACTATGCTCCACAATCAATGGAATGGTCTAAAATTTCTAGAATGATATTCAACATTTGATTGTGATATTGCACTTAAGACCTGCAGAATTGGTGACTCAGCTCATGCTGTGGACTCAGGGTTACTACTCATTTATTTATGACGTCCCAGCAGCCTGTATACCTACAGAATGGCTCTTGAACCCACAGCTGCCACACTTGACTGGACACTCATAGGCTACCAAGTGTCTTCACTTTCTCCCTCCACTCTGCTCTTTCTCAGCTACCTCACGGCCCGGCTACATCACTCTTGGCTACACCCCCAGAGATATGTGTGCATCAGTGTTCATTGCTGCTCCATCTACAATAACAAGAAATTGGGAACAACCTAGACGTCCTTCAATAATTAATAGAAAATAAAAATGAGGTACATTTACGCAATGTAATATTCATCTGGTAAGAAAAAATGAAAATGTCAGGTAAATGGATGGAGGTAGAAACAATTGATCTGAACAAGGTAACCCAGACTCAAATAGACAGATACTAAATGTTTACTTTATATGTAGATGTTAGTTAGCTCTTAAACTCTTGATCTGTGTGCTTCAAAGGTTAGGTACCTAGTAAGGGATCTGGGAGAGAAGGTCTTCCAAAGATTAAATATCCAAAGACAAAATACAGTGTTACGGAGTCATTAAGGGGAAACAGGAATAGGAGGCTAAATGGGGAAGCAGATGAGAGGGCAGAGTAAAGAAGAGAATATGAGAAGAGACAGCTCACATTAAGACCTATTGGAAAACCCCATGAAAACCTACGACTGTAGAAGCCTCCTAAAATATATAGGTACGTATACGGGATTGAAATGGAGTCTCCAAATAGCGAGGAGATAAAGCCCTAACTAGACATCTTAAGCCACCAAGGAAAACTTCCAGTGCCAGGAATGGGTTAAATCTTACTGACTCTTTGGCCAAAAGAGTTTCATATAATACCCCAAACATCACAGGCTAGTGAGAAGACTATTGGTTGCTATCCATATGCTGACAGTCAGGTCCTATTGCTGAAGATTCCACTTAATTTTGTCTTCAAATATGGAGAAATCAAACCAGTGCCCAACTAGAAGCTTCCACCTACTGGTAAGCATTCACGGTTCTAGAATGTACTCTGCGTGCTACCAGAGAGGGAAAGTAATCTTTAGTATCTTTCCTCTACAAACCCTCTGACCTACAATAGCCACCTACCTGTAAGATGCGGCTAAAATAGTGGCATAGATGTTATGGAAGCAACCATTTTTTAAAAAAAAAAAAAGCTTTTTAAAATTGGATTTAGGTCCCACTCCATGAGATGGAGCCCATGCCTGACACTGCTAAAGAGGCCAGGAATCTAAGACTAGATGGATCATGGGCCCTAGAGGGAACCTATTATTCTGCTAAGGGAACATAACAATAAAATACTCCTAATGAAATATCAGTGTATTTCTTGATCAGCGCATTGTTGAACCCTCATGAGACAACTTTTTTGCTATAGATGGACATTAACATGGAGACTCATGGATGGTCAGTGTACAGATTTAAAGAACTTGGAGCACTGAGTCCTAAATGGGATGTCTCTACCAACCCTGTCCCCTAAAGGCTCAAGGATCAATGCATAGGTGAAAAGCCTGTAAGAGCCAGAGATGATGGAAGATTCCCAGGAGGAAGTGTCTTCCAGACACAACAGGGTTGGTGCACACACGAGCACACAGAGATTGAGGCAGCATGCACAAAGCCTCTACAAATTCATGCTAGATAAAAATCCCACCTCTGAGAAGGGGAAGCAAGCACAAAGTCCCATCCCTAACCAAGAAGCTATTTGCAACTGATACCTGCTCTGATATGAGATCACAAAATGAGTAAAAATGAGAAGTGGAGCTTGGGCCCCTCTGAACCAAGACTTTCCCTATTTGTCTTGGTAAAGTTAGGAATAGATACAGTTGTTCAAAAACAATCCCACTTGAAAAATCATCTAAGTCAACCTGTGTGCTGTGATCCTGGGGGGGGGGATCAAATGGCCCTTTTACTGGGGTCACCTCAGACCATTGCCAAAGACAGATATTTACATTATAATTCATAACAGTTGTAAATTATAGTTATGAAGTAGCAACAAAATGATTTTATGATTGGGGTCACCATGTGTGGAGCTATATTAAAGGGTCGCAGCATTAGGACAGATGAGAACTGCTGGTCTAAGTGAAAAGGATCAGATTAGGTGATAAAGAAGAAAGACTCATTCTGGTCTATACAGAACTATTTTTCTTAACCCTTCCAAAACTAGGCCCTAGGACTTTATTGTTCAATTCTGAATCTATATGGTGTATCCATCCATTTTCCCTTCTCTGGATACATTATCCTTGTATTGAGATAAATTTACATGAGATATAGACACAAACGGGCCCTTGGGGTGCTGAGAGTCAGGAAATCATCCAAAGCAGTCTTGCCAAATTGAACATTTATTTCCATTTGGTTCCATCCATAATTTTCATCAACTGTCAAACATTTCAGGTTATTTGAGGCCTGGCATCATTTCTTTAACTCTGACATAATTGTGCCTCCAGGATGTAATGTACCAAACAAAGTCTTTGAATTACAGGTGAATTATTCCTCTGTTACTAGGACATGAGGACACAGGAACACGGGGACACAGCAGGAGCAGGTGTCCTAGACCGCACACTAAACACAGTCTCTCCTTCAGTGACATACAAGGAAGAAGCCAAGACCTTCCAGTCAGTGGGACACAGAGCTCATGAGCCACTGGAGGTTTCTGAGGCCTGGAACAGAAGAACCTGGTAGATAATCCAGGCATGAAACCCAAAATATTCATCCTCAAACACTTCAGCAAAGATATGGAGCTTTCTCAGAATCCTCTGTAGCTGGGGGACTGAGTGGTCCAGGGAGAAAGAGACCAGAGGAAATCCTAGGGTATCTGTAAATAACTGTCTGACCTCTTTTCTCCATGGCTATAGGGCACTGGGGTGAGAACCCTGGAGGAAGATGGGTCTGAGAACCATGAAGTTAAAAACAGCCTGGTCTAGATCAGCAGTGCAAGTGCAGGAAAAACTCACAGGGCGAAGTGAAGAACAGTGCCACAGAAAAGCCATCAAGGTGGGGTCCAGATGAATCCTCAAGGCTGACACAGAGGATCCATGTTTCTGACAGTGTCACTGCTCCTGTTAAGAGCACCGAGTCTCTGGAAGCAAGCAACTGCACACCCTGGTCATCTTCACACTATTTCTGACTAATCTAGTGTTGTAGTCTGCCCCACAAATGGCAGATAAAGTGATTGGTGTGAGCCCATTCATTGACAGATGGAGTTGAATTTTCTTTTTACTTGAATATTGTAAAGGTTTGTGACATATACATGACATATATGTTTATATATATTGATTAACTTTATTTACAGATCATGTATATTATCAAGGTCTAGAAATATACACATGACACTTTTATAGGCATCATATCTAGTTGATGGACATATATAACAGAGAGAGATATAACTATATTTGCAGATAATGTGTATTATCAAGGTCTGGAGATTACACATAATATTTTTATAAGTAGCATATCTAGCTGATGGACTTATAAGTAAATGACGTGGAAACAACAGAGAAATTTTACTAGAAAAGTTGGAAGTTGAAAGACAGAAAATGAAGCAGATACAGAGTTCCCCTCACAGGAGGAAGCCAGAGCCTTCGCTTCTGAAAAGGGGTCCACTCTGGATTCGGAATGCCATGTCAGGAAGAAAATGTCCATGTCTGGATTCTGCCTGGGTTATCTGCACCTCGATCTTAGTGCAACAGGGCTTGCCAGCGGACCATGTCCCTGGGACAAAGGTGGAAAACAGAAGCACATTCCTTCACACATTGTCCACTGCGACCTCCAAGGGTCCAAGGGCCACTTCTGTCTGTGACATGTCCATCTCCTGCCATTAAGCTGTGATGCCTTCAACCATGAAGACTTTCTGGACCGAGAAGGAAAAGGGGCTTGGTACCTTCAACAATTTACCAAAAGCCCTTTAGATTTACAATTTCTGTAGTATTGCTATTTTTTGTTTTTATTACCCAAGGCTACACTTGACTACAGGTAAAGGGGGTGAAGCCTGCTTCTGAATGCCACTGGGTGTTCACGCTTGTGGGGTCCTAGTCACCCCCTTCTTTCTCTGGTACAATCCTTTAGGTAAAGGGCTCACATGAGAGCTGACGCCCCACTGTCAAGGTGTTAAGGTGCGCATTCTCACCCGCAATGTGGGTCACTTCAAATGATCAATGCTGGAGGACGTCAGATTGAGTTTTCCTGAAATCCAAGCATGCGTTTGGACAAATACATGTCATCTGATGCTTGGCAAATGCTTTCAGCCGGAATGGCTAGGGGTCTTGGGTTTCAGACAGGAATGAACAATGGAGAGACATGTGCCAGAGGTTACGGAATGTAGGAACTCTCCATGTGGCTCTGAGGGAACCTGAAATCATCACGGAAAGTACCCGTGTGCTAATAAACAAACAAACAAAAAAGAGCAGTGGAGGAAGCGGCAGAGAAGCTGAATTTCCAAGCTAGTTCTAGAAAACTTAATTTGTTGGAAAATGAGCATAAAATGAGATAAATGATCATCCAGGCGTGTAGTACTATAATCCTAGCGCTTTGGAAATAGAGGCAAGACCCCATCTCACAAAACAACAAATAATAAATAATAAAAATAAATAGATACAAATGAGCTGATTTCTATTAAAGTCTCAAACCATTACATGTTTTCCAGAAAATCCTATGTAAAGCACCCACCTTTCCCCTTCACAGCTACCTTCGTACTCTGTTTTCTCCAAGCTATCCTCTAAAAAAATGATGGGATTATTCATACAAAAAAAAAATAATTTGGGAGCCTAATTGTCTGCTGAGAAGTCTTACATGAATACATAGCTTGAATGTCTCTATGTATTAAAGGTATTTCTGCAACACAGAATTTATTATTTTATTTCATAAAATGTTCATTGACCAACTGAAATATCAGCTGCTTCACTGTTCTAAAACCTAACAGGTTAATATAACTTTTAGACTTCAAGGAATGAAACTACAAATCACAAAGAGAGAGAGAGAGAGAGAGAGAGAGAGAGAGAGAGAGAGAGAGAGAGAGAATCTAGAAAATCATATTCTAGGGTTTTATCACAGAAGAACCAGTGTTGAAGGTAGTGGTGTGTTGTCTGCCCTGGTTTCATCACTAGGCAGTGAGTACACACACAGAAAGATTACAAGGCTCCCCACTGACCTGTACAATTTTTATGTCCTATTTCAAAGCACCCTTTCTAAACTATGTAAATCAGAGTTATAATTGAGTATTATGAGTGAGAACCATGGACTGATGAGATCAGTGGACTTGATCTCAAGTTAACAGGATACTTCCTGAAGGAAAAGACAACAGAGTTGTATTAAGAGGGCAGAAAAAAGAATCGAGCCATAGGTGATGGGACCGGGGAAAGAGGGGCAGCACCTGAAAATGTCCTGCGAGAAGAGGACATGATGTGTTCCAGAAATTGAAAGCAAGTCAGTTACTAGGAAAGTTTTAAATTAAAACCACAACAAGATGTCATTTTACAGCCATGAATCTGCCTATAACCCAAAGGTGGATGTAATCGTTGTTGGCAAAGATGGGGATAAATTAGCGCCCTCTTACACCATGGTTAGAATGTGAACTGGTTACAGCTCCTTTGGATAACAGCTTGGGAAATGATTAAAGATTAAACAGCGAGCTTCGATAGAGCAATTCTACTTGCAGATATATACCCAGGAGGGTATGTTCACAGGCATTTACACATAGACATCCATGGCCTGCTAGGTAGAGCGATCAGCAGGTGGAAATCCTGAAGCTTATGGAGCATGCTATGCCCACTTGATAGAATGCCACCTAATAATAAAGATGAGTGGGGGCAGATGTGATCAAGAGCATGGCGAACCTTGGAAACAGCATGCAAAGCACAGGAAGCCAAACAGAAAAGGTCATGGGCTCAATGGCTCTGTTTATACAAAATGTCAGAAATAGGAAAGTCAGACTAGAGTTGCCAGGGGCTGTAAGAGAAGGGCATGGAAAGTGGCTGCTAATGGCTTCTCTGGACAATTTGGTTTTACTGGGGATCCTCACACACCCCAGGCCAGTCCTCTACCATCCAGCTATAGCCCCAGTCCTAGGGACTCCTTTTCAGGATAGCGGGCACCTGGATTAAATAGTGGTTCTGTTTGCACACCTCTGGAAGCACAATGAAAACAATCGAGCTGTGTACTTCAGAAGGGAATTTTGCGTCCCTTATGTGACTATCCAGTTTTTTGGTATTTGTTATTTGTTTGTTTTTTTTTTTTTTGACTTGTTTTTGATAAGTCAAAACTAGAGCAGCAAAGAATCCTGGGCTGAGAACAACACAGAGTGAAGCTAATGGGGATATGACAATTCAGGACCTGGTTTTTGATTTAATCACTGGAATCTTTTGAGGGGAAGGAGAGATGGGATTTGTTATATAAAAACCATCCCTTTGACTCTGCAGCGCACAAAGGATTACAGAGGAAGAGTGTGAATACTAGCAGACCAAACAAGTGATTGCCCGAGATCAGATGTGAAAATGCGCGAGAGAAGCCTAGACCAAGCACAGAAGTAGGGGTGCGGAGAGGTGGATGGATGCGGGGTGAAATTACAAGAATCAAGAATTACTCTTCAGTTTCTGACTTGTCAACCCACATCCCACAATGCCCCGGAACTAACAAATGTGGAGAAAGAAAAACATCCCATGTCGGTCTGAATCATCGTTCTTTGTCCACTCTGATAGCAGCACCAGGGTTTGTTTAGACATATCAGGCGTGCCGTGCTGAGGCAACTACGGCCGGGATGCAGCCGCAAGCAGTAGGCATGCCAATAATTGTAAAGTTAGACATTAAATTTCTTCACGTCCAAGGAAAAGGTATTGTCGTGGTCTGGCTGGCTGCTGCAATAAAACCCTTAGACAAAGTAGTTCATATACCAAGGGAATGCATTGTTCACAGTTTAGAAGGCTGAGGGGTCTGAGATCCAGCACAGTGAGGGCTGCTTTCTGCTTTCACGATCACATCCTATCGTTGACAACACAGGGTAGAAAGGCTACGCATGCGACCTCGAGCCTCTCTTAAGAGACCAGGAACCCCGTTCATTTCCTAAAGCCCTCGCATCTCACCAGTTCCACAATGAAGCTGAGGTTTCCTCATGAATTTTGGAAGGTCGTAAACACCAAGAGCATAGCAAGCATCTGAGAGAACGCTTCCTGAGGAGAATCCTGTCACACACATTCCGATGCCTATGGAAGTTTCTTTGGTTTGAGGGGACAGTACAGCGATTTAGCACTGAGTGTCCATCCTTGCATCCAATCACACCAGCTACCTGGTAGCTATGATTGTGTTTGGTTGCTAAAATGCAATAATTCCAATCAAATACAATTGGTTGGGGGGGCATTCTCAAAATTGGTAGATCTTGGGCTTTTGAAAATGACAATATTAGGAAAGGCTTCTGTGTCCCCCCCAGACAGTTCCTCAAATGGAGCAGCCACTTTCTGCCTTCGTAATCCCACACAGGCACCCGAGGCTACCCAGTTCTGCTTGGTTTTCTGTGTTTGTGTTTATAGTTGAGAACATTTCTTCCCTTGCATCTACAGGGTTATAATTATTAGGTGTTCCAATAATTAGGTGTTCTATTGTCGCGTGGTTTTGAAAACATGCTATCTTTTTTGATGATGGTGATATTATTAATCAGCTAATTATCATCATTGGAAAACATGTGTCCAAGTAGTTTTAAAAGACACCGTCTCAAAACAAAATAATTTACAGTCTTAAAATGTGTATGGTGGGTTTTTTTGTTTTATTTTTTTCAATAAGATGTACTTTTGCAGTTCCAAGTAATGGCAAAAAGAAAAAAAAAATCAGAGGGCCCCATAGGAATGGAGTCCCACCATGCTGACTTGGGTTTCGGGGGTGTTCCTTCGAGCGTCTGTCAGCACTGGTGACCGGCTGACACAGCTCTTTACTCTATGGGTCACTGACAGAGCAGACAGGTTCAAATGCACAAGATGCTGGCTCTAGCTCTTCCTGAATGCCTTTCTTACTTCATTAAGCTTTAAGCATGGCTGTTTGTGCAGGACAATAACACACCCTGGCGCTCAAAAACATAGAGCTGCTGCTTAAATGCAGTCTATCAAACAGAGGAAAAAAAAATCTAACAGAATTATTCCATGGGAAAGTATTTTTTCTCTTTTTCTTTTCTTTCTTTCTTTTTCTTTTTTTGGGGGGCCAAGATGAGAATATTCAATGATTTTATTTTGAAGAAAGTTTATCCAGATAGTCACATAGAAATGACACAGCAACAAGACATCAGTGTGGCCACAATAGTCAATAACATTTCTTTTTGCATTTAATTTATTAATTCATTTTGAAATTTTTAAATTTTATTACCCTCCCTCTGTGTGTGTGTGTGTGTGTGTGTGTGTGTGTTGTATGTGTGCGCACACAAGTGCACATGAGTGTCCACACGCCATGCAGGTGGACGTGAGAGGACATTTGGAAGTCAGTTCTCTCCACTGTAACGTGACTTCTAAACCATCAGGCCTGCACGACGAGCAGTCCACCTGCTGAACCAGCCCACCAGCTCTTGATGCATTCTACAAAGCACATGTTTGACTGGATGTTGTGACACTGTGTGTATTTAGAAATGATTACGGAAAACCAGCCGGTAAACACACAAGTAGAAGCAGCACAACTGGGGATGAAACAGGGACTATTTAATGGCTTAAAAAAAGCTATGGCCCTCACTGCGTGCGACTGGAAATCTTCTACAGAAAGAAAGACTATGAGATATAAAGTTGCTGCCCCAGTTCTAAGAGATCAAAGACCTTGTCTCCACAGTTCACCCCCAGTATCTGGTCCTTAAATATTTGTTGATAAATGAGTAGAGTTTGGTAGAACTTCAGAATTCTTACAATAGAAAGTTTCATTTCACAGGCAGGGATGTTGAAGACCATGGGGTGCAGAAAGCTGACTTTCCAGACATAAGTCTTTGGCAGCCCAACCTGGTACTTTGAAGGCAGCCTGCCAATATTTTACTGGGATAGGGCATGCTCTTCCATGCTCAGGAAATTGCGTGTCTTTTTCTTCCAGGATCCTACTTCCTATAGAAGACATGAATTTTAAATTATCATGTTTAACCTGAATTGTGATTTAGTCTTACTCCACACCCCTATTGCTAGGAATATTTCCTAACAGAGTCTCTCTGCTGGCTCAAAGAACTCCAATCAAACCAGATTAGACCAAATCAAAAATGCCCATGTTTAATAAATGCTGCACTCTCGGGTGGCCAGATACCTGGCTGGGGGTGATGTGGGGGGAAAGAGAGGGAGCGCACATGCAAAACCCTAAACCAAATGTTCCTTCTCTGGGAAGCTGCCTAAATACCCTGTGGGAGTGGTCCTGACCCTTCCCCCACCCCCTGGGAGAGTCAACACTTGGCAGGCTGGGAGTTGGAGTCCTGACCAATACAACTCCCAGCCCAGGGGCTGGAGTGATGCTCCCAACTTAATATTACATCTTTGACACCGGACCAGTTCTAAAGGGGCACTATACACACACTGCCTAACTAACTCTGTGTCTCTCAAAGTGGTTTGTTACTGATGGATGCCAAGAGCTGGGTCAAAGTCACCCTTTAAATTCCAAATAAAGAAAAAGGTGTTGACAACAGAGTAGGTTTAAATCATGAAGTAGAAGGCATCATTGACTGTGAAGGATGTCATCAGACAGGAAAGGTTCTATCCCGCATGTCCAGTTTCCATGGTATCAAAATGTAAAGCTGAAATCCTTACTGCCGGAAAGGAGCCATTTTGCTGTCTTTTACTCTCTGCTCCTTAACCAACTGTAGGTCTGTATTAGAGTTCCTCAGAACTGATAGAATGAATATATATGGGATTTATTACAATAGCTTGCAGGCTATAGTCTGAGTAGTTTAACAATGACTGTCTCCCAACCAAAAGTTCAAGAATCCTGTAGTTGTTCAGTCTGTGAGGCTGAATGTCCCAGCTGGTTTTCAGAACGAGTCAGAATCCCAGAGAAGTCAGATCTAATGCCAGTGAAGGACTAGACTTGACAGGGAAAATGTGGGCAAGCAGGCAAAGTACAAGGGCTTCCTTCCCCCATACCCTTTACATAGGCTGTCAAGAGAGAGTGTGGTCCAGATTTAGGGTGGGTCTTCCGACCACAAATGATCCAATTAGGTGAATCACAGAGGCATCCGAGACTTGGGCTTTTAGTTAGTTCCAGATGCACTTACATTGCTAAGAAAGACTAACCATCACCGGGTCTTTGAGTTAGTCAGCTGACTAGTTTTAAAACACAAGGTACCGTCATCAAAGAGAAGGGAAACTCAATTAAGAAAATAATTCCCTAAGATAGGGCTGTAGGCATACCTGTAGGGAATTTTCTTAATTTGCAACTAATGGAAAAGGGCCCAGTCCATTGTGGGTGGAGCCACCCTGCACCCGTGGTCCTGGGTTCTATAAGAAACCAGGCTTAGCTAGCCATAAAGAGCAAGCCAATAAGTACCATTCCTCCATAGCCTCTGCATCAGCCTCTGCCTCCAGGTTCCTGCCCTGTTTGAGTTCTGCCCTGATTTCCTTCAATGATGAACAGTGATGTGGAAGCATAAGCCTAAAAAATCCTTTCCTCTTCAAGCTGCTTTTGCTCATGGTGTTTTCTCATAGGAACAGTAACTCTAACTATGGCAGTCACCATCTACTGTGCGAGGAGCCTTGTCTAAGGAGGGTTGAGGAAAAGCACATCGCAGCTCTACACAGGACTGCTTCCCTTCCACCAAGGCTGGGGATCCTAGCAGAAGAGGGGACAGAAAGATTTTAAGTGCCAGAGGCCGTGGATGGCTACAAGCAAGCAGTGCTTTCCAGGCACAGCAAGGGAGTTCTACAAGTGAATTCAGAGCAGTTGAGACAGCATGCACAGAACATGCGCAAGCCACGCCATACAAAAGCCCAGCGTGGGGAGGAGACATGGCTGTGAGGTCTCGCCCTCAGCTGAGGAGCTCTTGGAAACTGATAGCTGCTGGGACGAAGAGAGTCAGTTTGGGGGGAAGGGCGTGGTCCTGGTGGGTTGACAGTGCTCCAGCGGGAACCCACACACCTGAGAGTGTCTGAGCACCGCTGTCTGTCACTGACCAGTTTAAATGAGAAGAAGAGGACAGATTTGAGCAGAAGGAAGGGAGGCGGGATCTGGAAGGAGTTGCGGGAGGAGTATGTGAACAGAATGTCATGCGCAAATTCTCAAACTAATAAAAAGAAGATGGGTCAAAGAGAGTATAGTAAGCCCCAGATATAGTTAGCCTTCCAGAACAACTCCTCAGAATCTCTGGACGTGCATTCGTCTGCTTCTGACTGGGGGCTCCGTGCCCACTGTTCGACACTCTCAAATATATGTTGTTTTCCTGGCCGGAAATAGGCCTTGGCGTAGCAAAACGCATTTCTTTTTTTTTTTTATTTTTTTTTTTTTGGTTTTTTTCGAGACAGGGTTTCTCTGTGGCTTTGGAGCCTGTCCTGGAACTAGCTCTGTAGACCAGGCTGGTCTCGAACTCACAGAGATCCGCCTGCCTCTGCCTCCCGAGTGCTGCAATTAAAGGCGTGCACCACCATCGCCCAGCGCAAAACGCATTTCTACAACAGAAACAGGAGGCAAAACTATGCATTTAAACGGAGGCTTACCAGTCAGTCCCTGGCTCGCCGGCACCCCACAGCTGTCCATGAGATACACAAGGACCTCTCTGTGCGTGTCTCCTCAGGACAATCAGCCATAGAAGCGAACCACACAGCTCAGAGAGTTGTGGGCAGCAGATCCTCTGGTGTGCACTTTGGTATTCAAAACGTTATAACCCCGGCATGGTTTGATTATGGAGCTTCTCCTGTGTTCTCCATCTTGAATCTGCCATGGAAATGGTGATGAATGCTATCTCATTCTGTGTTAGCTGTTTGAGAATACTGACTCGCTTTCCTCTACCAGTGCAAAGCTGCAGCTTAAGCCAGCCCCTCTATCTACACAGGTAGTGGAGACAGAAAGCAGCGTGTCATGTCTTCAATGTGACAAGAACGGTAAGGGATGACGTTGAAATGTGTACAGGAAACGGGGGTGGGGGGTTGCAAATCCAGCACAAGAACAGAAAGCCTTGAGATGTTTTCCGTCAAGAGCATGAGCAAAGGAAAGGGCTCCCAGAATGGGACCCAGAAATTATTTCTGGTGAGCCACCCACACCAACCATGTCTTCTAGCATGACATTTATTTTGTCTGTCATGAATTGCTGCAGATTCGCAAGTTAGAAAACTAGGAGTCTGTCACATGGATGACATGGGCCCTGAGATGTTACTTTACTTTCTAATAACCATTGATGAAGTCTATCACAGGGACATAGTCCTGAGATGTTACTTTACTGTCTAATAACCATTGATGGAGTCTATCATATGGACACGGGCCCTGAGATGTTACTTTATTCTCTAATAACCACTAATTGCTTTCCTAATAAAAATAAACTCTCATGAACAGTATAAAAGTTTAAAGATTCTTTTAGTGAGAAAATAATTTTTAAGATATTGCATTAAACAGCCTAATGTAGTCTGAATATCTTTGTCATATGTGAAGTATACATCCTCTATGATAAATATACACTGGAAAATGGCTTTCCAGATAATATACAGACCATTAAATAGCTCACAGGGCCAACAGTAATTCTTCTGAAGATTTTTGGGCTCATTCTATTTTTCAAGATAGAGCTAGAAATTTGGTGATGCTACCACATTAAGACCCTGATAAGAAAAGGATAGAATGGTTACAGTTTAGTGTTGAAGTAAATAAGTCAGTGGGTTGCCACAGCTAGTGGCAATTAATAGAAATATTTTCAATCGCTCAGTCTCTTGGTGCAGAACCAAGGTCCCCCTAGTTCTTTCCCATTGCCTCTTTCAGCTTTTTCTTCTGTACCATTTGCGTTCCTTTGTGATACCTCCTGACCCACAAAACCATTTTCTGCCAGAGACCTCAGTGGCCACAAATGATGGGACATGGGTAGATAACCTTTATTGTCTTTCTTTTCCTTCATCAGGGTCTCTCCAAACTTACAGTTAGTCTTGGTGTAGTCTATCCACAGAAGCCCCTCTTCCAAGCTCGCCACCTTCATCTACTAGGAATGCTGCCTCTTTGTGCAGACCCAAGGTGCCCCCTAGTTCTCTCACATGGTCTTTCTTTGAAACCCAACAGAAACACTCACTACCAGGGAGTCACCTCAAAGCCACCGCACTTGACTAGGACCCAGAGGGGGCAAGAGAAACCAAAGAACCAAACATCCATGGAATAAAAATGAGACCAGTTATCTACACCAAGAACAATTGCGAGACACATTTAACGATCAAGCCAATTTAAGCAACTTTTAAAATTGTCTTCAATTTATTTGGATCCTGCTTTCTCCTCCTTTGACCCCTCCAGGTCTCCTCCTTTAACATCTCCCAACCCACTCAACTCTATCCCCCCACCCAGGAAAAGGAAAAAAAGAAACAAAATACAAAACATAAAAGTGAAAATAAAAACAGACAAAAAAAGAACGAAAGGAAGAGACAGACAGACAGAGAGAGAAAGAGAGAGAGACCCTAAATGCCGAAACAAAGCAAGTACTATGGAGTTTTGTGCTAACTCCTTGTGGGCATGGAGCCTGCCCTGGAGAGTGGTTGACATACTCCATTGCATTAAGCTGATTTTCCCTTTGCTGACGGTTATCAATTGCAAACTGGGCCTTGATTAAGGGTGGGAGTACCATGTCCACTTCCCTGCTCAGTGCTAAGACTTTGTCTGGTTTGAACACAGTGCATGCTCCCGGTCTCTTGTGAGATCACATGAGCATCCGTCTGGTTGTGCCTGGAAGACACCACTTCCTCCGAGTCATCCGCAACCTCTGGCTCTTGAATCTTTCTGTCTCTATTTCACATAGATCCTTGAGCCTGGGGGCGGGGAGTGATGAAAAAATTCCCTTACAACTGAGTGCCTAGGGTTAATTTGAACCAAATAAGTCAGAATCTCAATCCACACCAATTCCAGTCATACTGACAGGGAAGTGGTAGGAAGTGAAAAAACGGTGATGGGTCTTGTTTGTGCAGACAGCGTTGAACCTGAAAGACCTGCATGGTGGCGAGCGTCTTTGACCTGGTATCATAACAGTGCTCAGCATTTCAGAAGAGCTGGCGTATCTGCAAAAGTGACGGTTGAGTGAGGGCAAGGAATAACAAACAGGAAACCAGTGGGAGAGAGTGCACACGCGTGAGACTGAGAGAGTTTGACAGGCTACTGGATAGACTAGCCTTGGAAACACAGGGCCTGGGGCTCCGGGCAAGCAGAGAAAGATGAAGACAGATGGTTATTTGGACAGAATTGCACCATCCAGTAGCAATAGGTGAGCTCTGGCCCTGGAGGAGCACCCTGCTTGGTTTCTACTTTATCTGTAGAATCATCTGGAATTCAAGATGCACTTGGGTATGAGCACTTGTAAGGTATGGGCAACAATCTTCTCTTCAGACCACACACACACACACACACACACACACACACACACACACTTATGCACACACATAAGGGAGAGAAAGAAACTAGAATATGCAGATATATAGCCAGGCCTTCTGGGCACCTAGAAAAGTCAGACTGCCAGTATTGTCAAGTCTGAAGCAGAAGGAAACTGTAGACCTTAGAAACATCCCAAAGTGAGGTCGGCAGCAACCCCAGGGGCTCCTAGTCCTTAAACCTAGTGTTTGCTTATAAAGTGATGGTAAACACATCTCTGAAGACATTTTTGCTTTTTCCAATCATAGTACAAATCACTCCCACACGATGCCTTGTTATTGTGGTCTGCTGGTGAGGTCTGCATAGGAGGAGAACGCACACATCTCCCTCCTTATCCTGACCCCTAACTATAGTTCTAGGTCCTTCCAAGCGAGCAACAGCCTCAATGGCCCCACTGATGCTCATATAAATACAGCATTCATTTTTCCTTACATCTAATAATGAGCTATTTCACACATGGAACTAGATTTGTTTAGAAACTTCAGGTGTGTCTTCTTCCTCCTTGGTCTTCTTCCGCTAGTGGGTCTGCATGGGAACCCATCAGGAAAGCTGAAGGGCATACACTCAGTAAGAGAAAAGGAGCTGGAAAACAGTGGACACGGCAGAAAGGGAATGTTTTATCAGTTCAAATAGAAAAAGAACTAGCTGCCAGATTATTTTTTCCAGCCCAAAATTTGTTTTTCTTAGGAAGATTTGTGAAAGAAAGATTGCTACACACCTTCACATCGTAAACCACAGCCTTGAGGTGGCACCGTTCAGGGGTGTACACCTGATTAGTGTAATTTAAAGACCACTAAGAGAAGTTTGTTACTTCTGTCTCAGAAATTACAGTCAGTGGAGAAAAAAACAAAAGAATTGGCTCCTTGTCTCACTTTAGAGGAGTTGGGTAGCGGTTCCTATACAGGAGGTTTGGATGTGAATAATTTGGCACAAATTCATGGGCCATTTAGGCAATCTACTCAAAGTTCTGGCTTCAACACTCCCATTTGGCTTGAATCGTGAGCTAAATTTCAGTTTTAAGAAAATCATCATAATATGAAGATTAGTCTGAGAGCTGTAATAATCAGAGTAAATTAGCATACCAAGCTAGGACTTTAGCACAATAATCCCCCACCATCTGTGGCTTTACTCTCCAGCTTCAGTTACCTGGGATCAGCCTTGGTCCAAACAATTAGATGGAAAATTCCAGTAGTAAACAGTAAGTTTTAAATTGATGGTCTTCTAAGTGCCATGAGGAAATCTTGCTCCGCCCCACTGTCTGCTTGAGGCATGAGCCTCCCCTTTGCCCAGTGTACCTGTGTTTACTTACCATTTATTCTACACTCACTGGGTATCTCATTAAAAGATCTGGTACTTGCTAGCCCAGTGTTTATGTTTAAATAACTCTTATTTTCCTTAAGAATGGCTCAGACCGCAAGAATAATGACGCCAGCCATTAGCATGTGTGGATGGGAATTCAGAGAGTGCTTTCCAAAGGGGGAAAATAGCTAAGATTCCATCATGGTTTGTGGTTTGATACTGTCTGTGTCTTCAGGCATCCCCTGGGGGATTTGGAAAGATCCACTGTATGCAAAGAGGTGCTGCTGCTGCTGTTGTTGCACACTAAGTCGTTAATCCCCCCTTTGAGATTTGGCGAGGCTCTTCATCTTTAATACAGTATTTTTATTAATTCTTTGAGAATTACATATATGTATGCAAGACATCCTCATTCATTCTCTTAACTCTGCCAATATCCATCCTCACTTCCCTACCTTTTCCCAACTCCGTCCCGCTCCCCCCCCCTTTTTATTTATTTATTTAGTTTTTTTTCTTTTTTTTCTAAAAAAAGTATTTTTTTAGTTTTTTTGAGACAGGGTTTCTCTGTAGCTTTGAAGCCTGTGCTGGAACTAGCTTTTGTAGATCAGGTTGGCCTTGAACTCACAGAGATCTGTCTGCCTCTGCCTCCCAGGTACTGGAATTATAGGCATGTTCCACCATCGCCTGGCCCCTTTTAATTTTATAACCAACAAAATCCAATTTGTGCTACACACATAATTCTTGGTGTGGGCTATCTACAGGAGTATGGTTTACCCACCAGAGATCGCACCCTCCTCAGATGGCTCTCCCTCCATCACAGGACATTCTGCAGTTACTCAGCTAGGGATGGGGCTCAGGCGTCCTCATCCTCACCTCATGTTGGCACATGACTGGCTTGCTCTTGTTCAGATCTTGAGCATGCAGCCACAATTGCTTTATGTTCATGAATGCAGAGGTCCTGTCATATGGAGCCTGTTTCACCAAGGTCCCCCAAACTCTGGCTCTCCTGCTCTTTCTCCCCCATCTTCTGAGATAACCGCTGGGTTTTGGGGGAATGGAGTAGTTGTGCACTCTCAACCTTGTCATTGCTTAGCCAGTCGTCAGTAGGAATGCTCTATGTTCTTGATGAAAATAATGGGAGGGTCCTGGACTAGAGAGTGGCTCTCGTATTTGAGCATCAAAACCACTTGGAAAAAAATTTAAAACATAGATTTCTGAGCCCTGCCTCACCCTACTCTTAAATTTCTGGTTTAGCAAACCTAGGAAAACATCTTCTAATCTGCATTTCTAGCAAACTTTGGGCTGATCCTGATGCTGTGATCTAGAGATGACAGTTTAGGACTACCAGATAAAGTACATTACTGCTGACTATTGGTTTTAACTTAAACAAATTACTCCACCTCCCAGACTGCCGCAATCTCTATGGACAGCTCCATCGTGTTATCACTGGCATCTTCAACAATAGATCCGTGAACCAAGTAAAGAGTATACCTACCTACCGAGAAGCTAGACAGTGTTCTGGCAGGACAGAGAAGGAAACTAACAGAAATTACCAGGGTCACGGATGTGACATGAAGCTGGATGGTGCAGGTTAATGAGAGAGGACATGCTCAACATGGCAGGTGCAGGGGTTCAGCCTACAGCAACACACACACGTGCACACACACACATGTGCACACACACGTGCACACATACAGACACGTGCACACATATATGCACGTACACACACATACACACACGCATACACACACACGTGCATACACGCGCGTGCGCACACACACGTGTACACACACGGGCGCACACGGGCACACACGGGCACACACACGTGCACACATACACACACGTGCACACACGTGCACACATACACACACGTGCACACACACACGTGCACACATACACACATACGTGCACATATACACACACACACACAGCTATAACTTGGGCAGCCTAAACTCTGAACTCTATTTATTAGATTCAGCTGCAAAAGGCCATCTCTAAACAAGGCTTAGCTCTAAAACACCTAATGGTCAGCATATGGATGGTATGGGGACGTTTGGAGACAGTTAATGCATAGCTTAGCTCCCAGAGAACATGGCAGCCATGATATGAATACCCATTCCAGAATGCCGTTGCAGTGGAAAGTAAGGAAGCGGCTTCTCTTGGAATAAAAAGTAGTTATGGTGACACTGAAGGCAAACGGAAAAATCTTGGTATCCATGATATATTGCCTGGGGGGCTTTTAAAATATAGGCCACAGCTCAGACTTTAAACAGAATCCCATACGGTGCAGCCTGGATAGTAATGATTTTTCATCTCTCAGGTGAGTCTCGTTGAGGGCTGGTTGCAAACACTTGAGACGAAATAGCAACCTTGGCCTCTTTTCCATATTTAAGGTAGATAAAATATAGCCTCTTTAGAGGTCAGAGAGGAAAAACTGAAGCAAAAAAAAAAATTCAAAACACTCAAATACTTACAAAATATAAAAGGAAGCTAATCCTGCCAGTTTAAAGGCAGAACTCATAAACACACGAAGATCCGGGGGTAATTACAAAGGGTACACTAACGAGGAAAATACTAAGGAGGTTACACATAATAAAACAGAAGAGTGCTGCTCTGAGTGACGGGATAGCGTAAAAGGTGCACCCATGTGTGTTAGTATTCAGACATTATCCTGTTCCCTGTCACCTGGAAGGATGAAACCATGCAGTACCCTGGCCAGCCCAGGGTCCTATGGCTGCTGCATCACTAAGCAGATGAAGATGCAAAGGTCCCTTTAAGAGACAAGCTCCACCCACTCCACTCTCTTCCTGCCTTTCTTCTAAAGAGGCAAGCAGGACTCTGCCTCTCTCTCTCCTCCTCCTCCTCTTCCTCCTACCCTCCCTCCCTCCCTCCCTTTCTTCCTCTCTCTCTTTCTCCCTCTCTCCCTTCCCTTTTACCCTTTTACCCTTCTCTCAATAAACTCAAACTCTATCTCCATGGCTTATTTTTCTCCCATCCTCAGCCCTCACCTGCCAAGGTCCCAACTTGTACCGTAATCCTAACATGAGGCCCCAGTGAAGAAGTCAAGATAAGAAAGACACTGCTGTCATAGAGTAAAATGAAATACCACATTCAAATAGCAATAAAAATGATAACTATCACGACCACACTGCCCAAGACTCCTGGTGCACAATCAAGAGATCAAATCTAAGAACCCACACAGAATGGGAACCAAGATAAATAACCAAAGGTGTAAAGAATCTGTACTACACAATTACAGAAACATGATCACTCTAAAGAAATAGACATCTAAACATTAGATGGAGTTAGAAGCCCAAACGGGCCAGAGGAAGGGCTCTCTGTGGCACAGTTGATATATCAACAATGCAAAGAATAGAATTGAAGGTGTTGGGGGAGCGAGCAATGTAGTAGGAGCGGCGGTGTTCCTGGTGCCCGGCCGCCCGCATGGCTAGCTTTATATCCAAAATAACAACATACAAATTGTATTCTTTTAAACACTGCTTGTCCATTAGCTCTAGCCTCTTACTGGCTAACTCTCACATCTTGATTAACCCATTTCTAATGAGTGTAGCACCACGAGGTGGTGTCTTACCAGGAATATTCTAAACCTGCATCCATCTCGGAGAGGAGAGCTATAGCAACTGCCTGACTTGGCTTTCTTTTTCCCAGAATTCTGTTCTGTCTACTCCACCCACCTAAGGGCTGGCCTATCAAAGGCCAAGCAGTTTCTTTATTAATTAACCAATGAAAGAAACAGATAGATAGATGACCCACTTAGATCAGAGCAACTCACCTGCAAAGACTAGCAAAAAATCAGACACCAAAAAGCAGGCGCCCTGAAAGTAAGTAACTGCTGAGCAAGATTGACATGGCCAACAAAGCTATCATTTAAGATTACAGAGGGACCCAGCATATAAAGGACACTCACAGGCCTCCCTGGGTTCACTTGCCCCACCCAGGGGCCTCCTTGCACGGGGTGGTTGGGCACCATCATGATGAGCCCATGTGTGATGGGCACAGAAGAGAGAGGGGCAGAATGGTGTATGCCCTGTGAAGAGAGGCAAACTTGAGGAAGGGAGGGTAGCAAGAAGCAGCCTGATATGCAAGGCCGGCTTGCCACCCAGGGCCATGGTGACATCTGGGCCTGGGCTTCTATTAAGGACCATGTCTAGGTCTGTGGCCCTGCCACAGGTATGATCTCTGTTGATGTCTGTGTCCTTTGCTATCACCAAAGACCTTGAGGACACCTGGGGTCTGGGCCACAACGGGCCACATTGGGGCCTGAGGATCATGCCACTGCAAAGAACACCACAATCTGAGTAGTCTATGCTGCCACCCAGGGTCATGGTGACATCCAGGCTTGGGCTGCTGCCAGGGACCATGTCTGGGTCCAGGGTCCCTCTGTTTTAATGTCCATGGCCCATGTGACCACCAAAGGCCACAAGGATGCCCAGGCTCTGGGCTACCACCTGTGGCCTTGTTGGGGGTTGAGGGAGGCGCAGTTGCTAGGGCCATGAAAATCTGAGTGGTCTGAGCTGCCACCCGGGCCCAGGGTTTTGTGCAGGCCCAAACTGCTGCCTAGGGCCATGTCTGGGTCTGTAGCCCTATCACAGTCAATGTCTGCAACAATGTTCATGGTTCCTGCTACCATTGAAGGCTGTGTAGGTGCCTGGGGTCTAGGCCACCACTTTGGGCTATGTTGGAGTCTGCTACTGATGACCCATTACAATCTGAGAGGCGTATGCTCTCACCCAGGGCCATGGTGACAACTGGGCCCAAGCTGCTGCTGCTGACCACATCTCAGTGCTTGGTGCTGACGGATGCAGCAGGGGTCTGTGTCAATGTCCATGGCCCTTGTTACCACAGGAGCCCTTGCAAACCATGTATGGAGTCACATGCTGAAAAATGAGGGCCATGCTGAGCTGGCCCCACACTTCACTGAGCAAGGGGAAGCAGCTCCCCCTCACTCGAGAGCCAACTTTGCCCACCACCCTCCCCTGGTCCCACCCCTCAAAGAAGAGCTATTCTCTCTACTACACACACTTGCGAGAGCTGACTCCACCCCTCACAGGTGAGGGGTGGTCCTAGCAGCCTGGACTGACCAACTCAGCAGCCACCGAAGCTCACACCCAGGGCTTTACGTTGGCACTCCCCAGCGTCTACCCCATGACCGGCTGGAGCATGCGAAAGGACTGGTCCTGTGGAAACACAGCTACCATGATCTCCGTGATTCTGCCACAGCAGGGTATCTGAAAGGAGACGTCAGGAAGGGTCCAGCATCGATGGTACCAGAGGTCAGAGGTATTGTCATGTATTCTGCAGTTCCTGTCTGAGAAGAAAATCAAAAAATAAAGGCAATATGGGTATGAAAGAAAGATAGCAGCACTATACATAATAGTAAAAAACCAAGGTTTTACATTTCTGTATTTAGCCAGTTTTGTGGTGATTTGTGTTTCTAATAAGAAGGAGGGGGCAAGTTATTAAAAAAAGAGGGAAGGACAGAGAGAGGGAGCAGGTCTGATCTACCCCTTCCCTTGCCATGTGGGATCAGGGTCTTTAGGCCCCACCACAGCACCGGCCTGTCATTGTTTGGTTCACTAACTCTTCTCCAAGTCCCTCCAGTTACAGCCGCCCTGGATCCACAACACCACACAGTGCTAATTCCTCTGCCAAGAATGGGCTGAAATCCATACTCTCGGTTTTTTTTCTCATGGAAATATGAATTGGCACAGCTCAGTATAGCAATTTACAAATATAATAATCTTAAATATAGTCACACATTTTGGACTGAGCAGTCATTCTAGCAACCCTTCCTGTGAAGAAAAAGATAGATAGATAGATAGATAGATAGATAGATAGATAGATAGATAGATAGATAGATAGATAGAT
>NC_022009.1:66944636-66950743 GCF_000317375.1 Microtus ochrogaster
TAGATAGATAGATAGATAGATAGATAGATAGATGATAGATAGATAGATAGATAGATAGATAGATAGATAGATAGATAGATAGATGATAGATGGATGGAAGGGGGGAGAGAGATTTATTCCCATGGCGGTGTTATATGTTAGGGGAGGAAATGTGGTACAACCCAAGGTTCTTAAAATAACACGGTATTTAACTTACAACAAGGCTGCTAAACATAAGTGACCTCCCGGGTCATTCTTGCATAGAATATGCATAGGTATGCAAAAACGTGCCATGATCCCCATGCTGAGTAGTGACACCACATACGAACTTTACATATATCCGAAGTTACTTAATTATAAAAGCAAATAATTGCCGGGAACAGAACAACCGGGAGCAAGCAATGCTGCTTTAAGTAGTAGTAGGATAACTGGAGTTCTGTCTTTATGTTGGCATGTTTCATTTCTGCTGGTCCCTCCAGATGAACACCCTCCTGGTCAGTCTTGTCCTTCATGACCCACATCTTCAGTGAGATGTCCCTTTGTTGTTCTTTTGAGACATCAAGCTTTCCCCACCCCCACACCTTTGTGTATTATAGTGGTCTTCCAAACTTGTCCAAGAGCAAGCCGCCATCTCTCGCTTTGCGGAGCCTGGGCCATCACTCCTTCCCTGAGCCTCCGTGGCTCCTCGAGTGGCATCCTATACCATTTATCAAAGATAGGAGTTACCTCCTTTCATCCTGCAGCCTCCCCAGGAGTCTTGTGTTATTGTATCCATTTCAGTGGTGAGAGACACAGTGTGAATCAAAGCGATTAGGTAGCTTGTACAAGGGCAAGCTTTCATTACTCTTTCATGATCCCATGTTTGGACAAGCTTTGTCTCTCCGCTAAGATTATAGCCATGCTGTTTTCAAGGACCTTATTGTACTCAATAGGACTTTACTTATCTGGTATTCAAGAATTAATTTGTCATGATTGAATTTGCCAAATAACTGTTTGCTTTAATTATCAAACTGTATTTTATGCTGACAACTTTTAACCATTTTAGCAATCCTTGATGTCTTAAAAAAAATACTGTGAGCCTAATTAACTGTTTCCCCCAATATTTATTTTCAATATAAAAAATCAATTCTGGTACCAGACTGTCACATAGTGATGTTCTTGTAAAATACTGGTGAAGAAAGAATTTTGCCTTTCCACTAAATGCCAGGCACAGGCTCCTAGTATGTTTTACATGAACATTGCCAGTAAGACTCTAATCCTTCCTCGCCCCCTTCTTCGGGATGAATAGAGAAGCTCATTTTAACAAGTGCAGCATTATGTCTGCACATCCCAGCTGCATCTGTCTGTGGATGAAACGAGCTTCAGACTGAGAGCACAACCGGACCAACTGGAACCGAATTATAATGAAAATGAGTAATCCAAAGAATGGATGAGGTAACAAAACTTGTCTTATTCCAAGAACTCTCATATAGGACAGTATGCAAATCTCTCACCCTCTAATTAGAAGAAACATGATAGATATATAGACAGATGATGGATAGGTAACTAGATGATAGATAATGCATGTATGGATGTCTGTATGGGTAGATGATACATACGTACCTATATAGTAGGCAGATAGTACATGGATGATAGTTCGGTGACAGCTAGCTAGTGATAAATTGGGTAATAAATGACAAATAGATGGTAGATGATAAATATTCACATCATAAATAGCTACATGATAAACTGGATGCTAGATGATCCCTGGACAGACAGATGTAAAATCAATAGAAAATTATATTAACTCAGACACATAAATACTCTGTGGTTATTGATATTAAAGTATATCCATATGATTTTGTTATAAAACTAGATTCACAGAGAATTTCCTTATGATGGAAATATGAGAAGCCTTGGGGAATATTTTGTGCTATTGTTTGGAATACTCAGGTTCTAAGAATTCTGGGAATTCTGATTTCTTTGGGTTGAGAAGAAATCGGAGAGTCTAATTTAATTGTATTTATAGCAATTTAGTTCTAGGTAACTTAAGAGTCTTTCTCGAGAACATAATTAATGTTTGTGGGTGTTACTGTTCCTTAATTTCTTGAATATGCCCAACTCTTCCGTTTCCTTCCTAGCAGGAGGGCGCATCGCACTCTGAGGATAAAATGAGTCTGTACCAAAGGTGCCTTTCTCTTCCTTTGATGAGTAGTGAGCACTTCCTGAGGATGGTTTCTAGAGAGAACAAACAAATCCTCTGACTTCATGGTGCCAATATCCTACCAGGAGAAAAGATAAAATGGACACGCAGTTAAGGGGATGCCCACAGGCCCCAGGCCCTGGGTTCCATCCCCAAACACCGCAGGAAGTCAAGTGTAAAATAAGTAAACAGTAAAGAAGAGAATGACAAATCTATGTGGAAAACCAAGAAGTGGGGGAGATAGACTGATCGACAAGAAGACTGTGATTTAATACAAATATAGCGGGCCAGAGAGGCCTCTGTAATAGATAATAGCTAAGCAAAGACCTGAGGCCGGGCAAATCCACACAGTCAACATAGCAATGGCAAAGTTCATTCCCTGCTGAGGGGAAGCGGCCAGAGGTCAGAGGGGAGTTGGGAACTGCTAAGGGGTTCTGAGCACTGAAGTAACCTGACGTGATGATTGTTCTCAAAGGGGTCTTCTGGCTGTTGTGGGAGAATAGACTCCCGTGAAAGGCTACAGGTGCCCTTCGGGTGAGAGATTGCTGGGGCTTACATCAGTTGTTCGGGGGCAAAGGTTCACGGGCTTGTTGCGGTTTTTTTTTTCACTCTCATATAAATCAGATTATAATAATCGTATCTCAGCTTTCTGTAGGTGCAGTATTCCATTGTCTTCTGACTTTCATGTTTCAAAGGAAAAGCACAAGGCTGCTCTTTATGTAACTTGTTCTTCTGTTTGGAAACTTGAAGGACTTCCCTGCTTATCCTTGAACTGAGGTTTCCCGTGAAGTACATGAGAGCAGTATTAAGTCAGGTCATAGAGAGAAAAACAGTTGAGTTATCAAATCTAGGTCAGAAAAACACAAAATCGGGGACAAGAAAATGGTTACAAGCCTTGGGCCTGAGCACACAATCCAAAATGGATTAAGGGCAGAAAGTCAACTTTCAAAGAAAGTGCCTGGGGCTGCTGTACCTGGTCCCAGGAAGAGTAACTGCTTCACCCAACTGCAGAGCAGCTGCCTCCCCTAGCAGGCTCAACTCAGACCACTTCCCCTTAGATCCCAGCATCAGCCCCCACCCTGTGCTCGCACTGTCTCTTGCCTCTGACCAAAATAATAGTGTATATGTGGTGGTGTCTTCATTGACCTCCCGCATGTTGACAACATTTTAAATTCTGTATATATACTTTCATCTCTATTCATATGCATCTGTTCTAGATACTTAGTCCTTAGATAGATCTAGGCATCTATTCACATATATCTGTGGCCCCGAAAGAACTTGGATATATTTATTCAAATGTATAAGTAGAAATTCTGCTTTATTTAGAAGCATTTCTTGATTTTTTAAATTTCGTATTTGGCTAAAAGCTGAGTTCATTTGTATCTATAAAAAGTTGGTCTCATTTGGGATGTAGACAGAGAAGAGCCTGGAGAAAGTATTTATTCCTTATACAGTTTCTTATGTGCGTTGGGAAAGGATGAGCAGAAAAGCCGGCTGAACACAGGGTAAGCAGCAGAAATAGAATAAGTGGCGCCATCGGCCACACAGGGAGAGCTGGAGAACAGACTAGACTTGGGAGAAATACTAAGAAATGGCCAGGAAGCTGGGAATGTCGCTTCGTTGTGCAGTGCTTGCCTGGCATACATGAAGTCCCAGTGCCACATAAACAAGGCATGGTAGCATCTGCCTGCAATCCCAGGACCCTCTGGGTGGAGCTAGGAGGATCAGAAGCTCAAGATTATGCTCGGCAAGTTCAAGACCAGCCTTGGCTACATAAGACCCCATATCTTGATCAAAGAAAAGAACCAGCGTCTCACAGATCACTGCAGTAGGGATATACCCCCCATAGGACAGTGGGGAAATTACATCATTGATTTGGTTTTTCTTGCTTTGTCTCCTCGGCTCCTAGGACTTTCCAGGCTGCTGGCTCGCAATGCCGTTTTTTTCTCCATTCCATGAACATCACCATCTGAATTTCTGTATCTTCAGATGGAGCAATGCTTCGGAGTATGCACTATACAGCCTAGAAGAGGCAGGCAGGTGCATGCACAGTTGTGGCCAGGGTTAAGTGATCAAGCCATACTGGAAGGAACGTGAGGACCTGGAGAACTGGGAGAGATGCCCTGTTCAGGCGGTGGACAGAATTCAGAGATGAACAAAATCCAGAGGACTATTTGGAGACCAGATGGGGAGTGCAGATCAGACTGCTTCCCAAATCAAATGGAAAACAGGGGGCAGTCAAAAGACCTGGGGGGGGGTGAGAGGTGGGGGTGGCATCAGAAGTAAGGAGCAGTAAAAAAGAGAATCAGGACCCCTGAACTGGTTTCCTAGGAGATTTTCCTAAAGAGGGACCAAGCAGAGTGGAGGGTCGGGAGGAGAAATGCCCTTTGTGTCTTCCTGGTGTGGCTGATGAGTAGGTGGCAACGGAAAGTCTTACAGAAAACCAGCATGTTTGACTTTAATGTGACCTTCGGTGGCTGCATTTGTTGCTAGAAGTCCAGGTGCAGTAAGACATTCCTCATGGAAATTTTCTCGTGGTGAAAGGGTGTTTGGGGGGCACCTTCTGGTGTGGTATTGTCACCTTGTGGGAGAATCCCTCCCCCTCATTTCATTCTTCATGAGGTTGGACTTGGGATAAGAGAGCAGAACGGGTCAGAAGGTCCTGGTCCAAGTAATTAGAGAGTTTTTCTTTTATCTAAATGTGCCTTGTTCAAGTATATCAGTGTCAGCCAGGTTAATTGGAGTTTTAATACATAATTGATGTTAATTTATGGTCCTTTTTGTTCCAGGATGCTACGGCAGACCTTAAAGTCAGGATACAGTTTTCTTGTTATTAATTATATACAGAAAGCCAATATCCCCTTGGAGGAGACACCCCTGTCACCTGTGGCTTATTTGAGATCCAACATGTCAACCACGGGCCACGGTTACAGTGAGAGCTCTCCCTAAACTCCGTATCACCTCATAGTGGAATCACGCACCACGGGCCCTGCATATTCTGTATGAAAATGTTGAACATAAAAAGTTTAACATGAATTCTGCTCCTACCAATTCACCATGTTCCACAGCACTGCAGCAACATGGAAGCCAGTTTACCATCTCAGCAGCCGAAATATTTCTAAACACAAAACCCATAATGCTGCACACGTGGAGTCTGCGGTGGAGGCTGCGGTGGACACGGAACTAGGGACGGGTTCTCTTGAAGATTCCTAGGGCACTGCTTACTCCTGTTGGCTGCTCTTTTGGAAATAGAGGGCAAAAAATTCCGTGTCCTAGATCCAGCTAAGGAGTCTGTGCTCCAGTTTGCTTCCACTGTTAAACTAATGAGCTCAGTACAAAAGCCCAGGTCCAGGAGAGGTTCCCAAGCACACAGCATGTTGTTCCCATTGTGGTCTAACCAAATCCCACAATGGGAATCGGTCAGAGCCCCAGCTCCAGAAGCAGCAACTCTTGGGGATTTGCCTCCAAGGTTCACAACATCAGCTTCCATTTTCAAAGAGTGGATATCAATGACTTTATATTAGTATAATATGCTGGGCTTCTTCTGCTATGTTCCTGTCTTGTCCAACTTTACCACAGCATGATCAGATATGACACCATGTGATAAATGCCAGGGTTGTCGCAATGGAATAGGACACAATTTAATGTGTCAGGTTTCTTTGGAACCTTTCTTGGGATCCGGTATCAGCCAAAAGGAGGTCATTTTAATTATCAAATGATTAATTAATTAGATAGTGACCCGTCAGAGGTGGATGACTGAGTTCACAACAGTGCTGCTGGGCACACCCAGGTTTCTTCTATACAGAGGAAAACATGGCTTCAAGTGCACCTGATAAATGAAAAAAAATGCAAATGTAAGGACTTGAATTATCCGTCATTCCTCCAACATCCGTGAGCAGACGGTACACACCACCAGCCGTCATTCCTCCAACATCCGTGAGCAGAC
>NC_022009.1:66950923-66955616 GCF_000317375.1 Microtus ochrogaster
CCAACATCCGTGAGCAGACGGTACACACCAGCTGTTGTAGGAGACATCTCAGAGGTGTAGGATCTTTTCTGCCCTCAAAGGACTAATACACAAATGGAAAAGATAAATCCTTCCTAGAAACAATCTGGACATTCATGAAATAACCCGTTAATAGCTATTGGAGCTTACCACTAAGAGACAGTTTGAAGGCCATGAGTTGGAAACATGAGCTATCTCTAGTACACACCACCAGCTGTCGTTCCTTTAACATCCATGAGCAGACGATACACATCACCAGACATCATTTCTCCAACATCCGTGAGCAGACAGTACACACCACCAGCCGTCATTCCTTTAACATCCGTGTATGGTGTGTGCACATGTGTGTGGATGCAGAGGTCACCCTTGAGTGTCATTTCTCAGAAATGCCATCCGCCTTATTTTGAGAGACAGGGTCCTCTCATCAGCCTGGAGCTCACTGTGACTGAGGCTGGCTGGTGAGTGGGACCGAGAGTGCTTCTCCCACCTTCCCAGCACTGGTATTCCAAGTGCTCACCACCAATCAGCCTCCTTCCTGTGGGTCCAGGGACCCTAGCTCAAGTCCTCATGCTGTGCAACAAGCCTTTTACTGAGTCATCCCCAGCCTGTAAATAAGGGTTTCCAAGGGTTTGCTTTTTATTTTTCTACTAAGAGCAGACATACAAAACACTGAACTACTCCATCTTTTTAGAGGCACTGAAAACCCCTAACCCTCACATAAGAGGCTGCCACCACTACACGATGCTTTGGACATATTTAGAAGAGGTCTTGACGATCAATAGCCATTAGTGTGTTATGCAGAATTATTGGAGCACCTCAGAATCATTTCTGGTTCTTCTCAACTGCAGCATGCTAAGGCAAAGATTGCCAGAATATTCCTAGTGGAATTTTAGGTAAGAAAAATGCTATAGCGACCTTTAATTGTTTAGCCAAAATGCAAAAGTTCAGGCCATCGTTTCATTAAGAGTGATGCTGTTAAGTACCCCCTTTGGGGTAAGTACTTATGTGATGCTGTTAAGTACCCCCTTGGGGTAAGTACTTATGTGATGCTGTTAAGTACCCCCTTTGCGGTAAGTACCTATGTGATACTGTTAAGTACCCCCTTGGGGTAAGTACCTATGTGATACTGTTAAGCACTCCCTTAGAATGCTTTTCCAAACAAGACTGATCTTGACCCTTCCCTCTCCCTCTCCTCTACTGCAGATCCACCAGCCACTTATGCCTATCTGTGTGAAGAACTAACCTGGAGTCTACACCTCTGACATGATCATCAGAATCTCCCTTCAACTCAGATGCCACTTGGTCCCCATGACATACACACACACACACACACACACACACACACACACACACACAAATGATGTTTTGGGTCAACAGCAAACCATATATATAATGTGCCCCATAAAATCATGTCACCCAGTGGTGCAACTTCGTTTGTATGATTATATTCTGTGACGCTCACTAACATAGCAGGATGTCCCAGTGCCCATACGATTATTAAATGGCATATGAGTGTATTGTAGTAGCGTTCCCATAGCCTATTGACCACATCCCCCGCCTCCCTTCACTCAGTTCTTGGCACAGCAGCCAGAGTAATCCTTTTGCCAACAAACGAGATGATGTCCTCAGCTGAAAAGCCTTCTGTAGGATAGTGACCTTCATGGTGTCCACAGTGGTACAAAATTCCCTACCTGACCTACCCCTATCCCATTCCTGCTCAGCATCCCCTTCCAACCTTGCCAGTCTCTGGGTGCTTCCGGAACAGGCCAAGAGCACTGACATTACAAGACATTTGCATGGTCCTTTCCCACTGGAAGAAAGCCGACTCCCAGGGATGCTCAAGTCCTTACACAAATCCACCTCCTTGCCTCAGTGATGACTTAAGCATCGCCCCAAAGTACCCTGTCCTCCCGCCCTACCTTACTTTACCTTCTAATAACCATCTGACATACCTTTTGTTAGCTGCACAAAACCAGATTTTTGTCTCTTTTGGTCATGACTATCTTTTCGTGCTCAGAATAGTCCTGGTGTATTAGTCAACCTCTTGCAACTGTGACAAGATACCTGATATCCTATTAGGAGGAAAGGTTTGTTTTTGTTCATAGCTTTGGGGATCTCAGTCCACAGTGGTGAGGGCATGTTTTGTGCTCACTTCATGAGCCAGGAAGTAAGGGGTAGATAAGAAGGTGCCAAGATGCCACAGTCCTCTTCCGTGGCACACCCCACTTGTTCTCTTTTGCAGTCTCCGGTCTTTACAGACCCACAGCATCTCTTATTAGTGCCATCCTGAGGGTCCTGCCTTTAACGTACAGATGTGTAGGACATTCGACATCCTAAGCATAGCAGCGCTCAAGGATTGTCAGGTGAAAGTTTGGTCCCAAGGCTCAAGTTGTGGTTTGAGGGTGAACAATGGACCAGGAGCCCTCACAGACCATGGATTTGAATATAAATACTCACATCTTTCTGGCGGCTAGCTAGTCTGTGAGGAACCAATATTGCAAACAAAGATATTGGACCAGATACTCCAATTCTATAATTGAGCCTAGGGAAATTATTACAGACATCTTTGTAGAAGGATGCTTATTATAGCCCTCTCTGCAATGCAGAAAAAGTTGGACATAATCCTAAATGTCAAACAAAAGGAATCTGGCAGGATAGGCTGTGGTACAGTCCGTCTATACAATAGAATCCAGTCCGCTAGTCAGAGTCGCATTATAGACGATTAGAATGGGATGCGATGCTAACATTAGATGCTATATTAAAATCAAATTTCATGAGATAACATTTCCAGGGGAAAGTATTCAGAATAGGTTATCTCTGCTTATTTCTGGTTGATAGGACTGTATAAATTTTTTATTTCCTTGTTCTTATGTATACGGAAGAAAATAAGAATTAAAATGATCATTAAAAGGCAGATATTGTAGTAAGAAGGTGCTAGGAGCTAATATTTCCTCTGCAACTATGACAAATGTGTTAGGACTGCCACAGCTTTGGGGCTGGGGATTGCTCACATGGTAAAAAGCAAAGGCTGTGTTCTTAGTCATTGTCAGTTGGGCCGATGAGCCGAGAGGCTCCTTCCTTCATGCTTCACATCAGACACGAGGTCAAAGCCAGGAGAAGAAACCAACTCCTGCCTGCTGCCGCCACTCCCCCCACCCCCCGAATCCTGCCTCTCTCATTGTGGTCTCCATCCACAAGAAGCTGGACACACATCTCAGATGACTGCAGACATCGTGGCGGGAAACTCCCTCAGATATCCCTGGGGTTAGGGTCGATGGATTAGTGTGTCCCACAGAAGTGAAGGACAGGGTGTGCCAACTAGAGAATGGCTGTTTTCTGATGAACATCTCACACGTAACCAAACAGAAATGCAAAGAAGAAAGGGCCAATCAGAGGTCTAGGGCAAGCCATTCCTGCTGAAGAGAGGAGGAAAACGCACAAGCCGAAGTGACTAGTCTTCTTCCGCGTAACTTCACAACTACTGTAGGGAGAATGAAGGTGTTTGGAGATGGTGCTTCAAAGAGCTGATTCGATTGAAATGAGATCTTGCTGGGCGTGGTGGAGCGTAACTGTAATCCCTCCTCGGGAGGCTGAGGCAGGAGGATTGTGAGTTGGAAGCTAGCCTGGGAGACTGCCTCACAAAGGGGAGGAGCTCGCGCAAGCTTAAGCGAAGAGCTAAAGCACCCCAGGCGCCACTTCCAAGCAGAGCACAGAAGCCATGAACAGCACCCTTATCCTGGATCTCCACCCTCTAAAACTGTGAAGACTATTTTTGGGACCCAGTCTCTGGGATTCTGCCATTGCAACTCTGGGGATCCAGCCCAGTGTCCATCTCACACGGGGGTAGACAATCCCTGACGTGCAGTGATTGGATTTAAGATATTTTGATGCTTCAGTGGTGTGTGAGTGCACCCACATGATCATCCGGTCTTCCGTTGCTCAGTTCAGTGGTCAACAAGTTCCAGGAGATGCTCAGTACCTTAATATGGGCAGGTTTTGGGTCAGTGTTTCCAGCAGCTGTGTGTCCTGAGCACACAGATGATGTTCAGCAGACAGGGTGCAGTACATGCATTCTCGATTCCCAGTATTTCGGTGTTACTGTGGTTTTATTCCCACTATAAGTCAAGGTGACATCCAAAATTGTGCCCTGTTCTATCCCACAGTGCCCACACTGTCATTTCATCAAACCAGGCCCTGAAGCATTAGTGAAGCATTGTGTTTTCGATTGGATTGGAGTAGACATGGAAAACATTTAGAAATAAAAGTCCTTTCTCTCCTAATGTCAAACTGCGGCAGGCTAGAGAGCTGAGGGATGGACTGTTTCCTCAAGGGCCGACGGAGAACCTGAACTTGTCAGAGTGAAGCACTTCTCCCCTTTATTTTTCCCAAAAGAACTCCTGTACCCAGTCTTTCTCTGTCCCTCCAGTCAGCTCCCAAATAGTGACACAGAAACTTATTCTTACGTATGAAAGCTTGGCATTCGCTTAGGCTTGTCTCAGCTAGCTCTTATAACCTAATTAACCCACTTACATTAGTCTCCTTTCTGCTATGTGACATTGCCTTTCTTCTGTCTTGCATCTTCTGTTTCCTTCCTGTGCCTGCCTGGAGACACTGCCTTCTTCCAGTGCCTGCCTGGAGACACTGCCTCCTTCCAGTGCCTGCCTGGAGACACTGC
>NC_022009.1:66955846-66971051 GCF_000317375.1 Microtus ochrogaster
AGTCCTCTCTGTCCCCAGAAGTTTTGCCTAACCTCTTCCTGCCTAGCTGTTTGCCATTCAGCTCTTTATTAAACCAATCAGAAGGTGCCTTGGCAAAAACACATGTTCACAGTGTAAACAAATATTCTACAACCTTTCACTCTTTTTGTCTCCATAAAAAGGAAAAGGTTTAACTCTAACACAGTAAGCTGTTTATACTAAGAACAATTATCAAATAATTATATTTACAATGTCCAGTCCATTTGCATTTCTCAAATTCAGAGAAAATATGCCATTATCTATCCTATACTGGTGAAATGAAAGTTTTGTACCAATTTATTTTCTCTCCTAACTTGTATTTTCAACCCCAAACTATCTTTTTAAACCTCAAAAAATTTTCTTAGATAAACAATTTAAATCTCTATGTCTCTCAACCTCATACACTTTATACCTCTTTTTTTTTGAGTTTCTTTTCTGAATATGGTAACAAGTAAAACGTAAATGACTATCCAATCTTCAGCTCTATCAGAGGCCTGAGAAGGATATGATATTACCTGAATAAACAGGAAGTGCAGAGCAAGTAACTTCTCAAACTTAGAAATGAAAGAAACATCTGCCTGGATAGTCACCCAAGGTTCCTCTGCAATGTTGGGGCATCCATCTTTGGTCTACAGGCCTAGAGTATCTGACAGACTTTTCTGTGAAGCAGGAATTTTGGAAAGACTGTCTTTCCCAGTCTTGGCAAAGTTTGGCAGTTACCTTCTTTTGTATCCTTTATTGAAGTAGATTGGTGCTGCTGTGATATGTCTCACTGTCACAAAAAGCCTTATGTTATTAAGATATCTTAAATGTCATATCCTGTAGGTCTTTGAAGTGTTTGAAGACTACCTATCTATCTAAAATATATCCCTGTTTAACCTTGAAAACATATCTAACATGACTACAAGTTTGATTATTATAGATGACTATGTGTACTTTTTATTATTCTAAGTAGCTTTTAAGGACTAGAACGTTACATTTTTAAATGAGATGCATAGGTACAATACCTTAAACAAGACTAGAAGCATATACACAGTATTTTGTAACAAAAATAACCTTAAATTTGTATTAATATACAAAAGTCCATACCAATGTAAAATATTGGAGAGTGGTGGTATAGCACAATGCCTACTCTATGCGCTACACACTATGGTATGGTCCATGTGTCGGGGAAAGGGCTAGAGATTGAAGCACACACAGACACACACAGGGTCATGGGTAATGCCAAGAATTCCCCCTTTATTGTGTTCCAGGGCAGCTTATATAGGGTCTCCTTAACTAATGGCCATGCCCTAACTCTCAGCTGTAAGCCCACCAGAAACCACTCCCCTGCCATCAGGAGCTCCTGAAGGTCTTGTACTCAGAGCAGTTTGCCAAACAATTTTTTGCTCAGAGCAGCTGCAAGCATGGAAAAACAAGTTGTTTACTTCAGCAGGCAGGAATCACAAAAAACTCAGGGTCTGGGGGTCCACAGTCCCCAACATAGTGGTTATTCAGGAGTAGACTCCCAATCCACTCTTCTATCCCATCATTTCTATATCTCTCTCTTTGCCCTTCAGAAAGAAATTATTGAATCTAATCTGCTTTGTTCAGCTCCTTTCCTGACCATGACCAATAATTGTAATCAACCCCCCATAAATGATGTCAAATATCCATAACCCACCAAATGACCAAATACCACCCACCCCCACCTTTTGGGAATGTGGGCATCGTGTTCTCTAGACTGCCCCCTGTTGTCTGGAAGCAATTGGGTCTTTAGGTGACCCTGAGAAAATTTGAATAATGGTTAAGTCCTGAGAGAGCTAGCTGTGTTATTTTTTGTTTAGTCTCTGTGTGAAGGGAAAGTGCAAAGCATATCTGAAATTTTGGCTGGACAGTCTGTGAGGCTGAACCATCTCAGCCAGCAGCTTCAAAGATGTTCCTGATGCAGAAATCTGGGGAAACCGCAACAGAGGCATTCTGAGGGGTTGGATCACTGGGCTACTTGTTTTTATTAGAGGCTGGTCTTTCTTTCTGAAAACACACAAACTTTTACAGGCAACATATATGCCTACATTAACACAAGTATGAAATGTGCAGTGTGCACAAGTCAGTTACAGATGATTTTTTTGTTTTTCTTTTGAGCAGGTAAAAGGCATCTGTTAAATTTATAAGTTTGTTTGAACTGTATTACCAATCCTCCATCCATGCCATGTGAAAGAATGTTATGTAATAATAAGTCATGAGGACACTATATCCAACAAGATTTATCATTTCTCCTCCAATCTCAGAGCTGTTCCCATGGTAAAGGGATCAGCATATCTTCATCTGTCCTGTAGTCTTTGTTTTTATCTCTATAGCCAAGATTTTCAGGAGGTCACCACAATCAAATATGATCTTCATTAATTTGAAGAGAACCATAACTTTTTGTTTCCTGTGGAAAAAATGGCAAAACCCCTTCCCCAATGGGACATATTTTATGACTTCCAATTTGAAACTAAGACATTTTTAAAATATATATGTTGGTTTAGTTTAGCAGTTTCCATAAGCCAATGTCTCTCAGCAGATATTGTTTTTTGTATATTAGCATTTAAAATATTTAAAATCAATGAAGTACCACATAGGATCCCCTGTGTATTTTCCATCTTTCTATGACTTATTCTTTTTATATTACTTTATTCTTTCCTTAAAGATTTTATCATTTTAAGCTATTTTTCTATGACTATCTTTTCTTTATGTAATATCTAAGCACATTTTTACACACACTGTACCTTTTTAGAGGTGTTTGTGTCTGGACCCGGACATACTAAGCTCCTGCAGTATTCTCTGAGTGGGTAAAACAAATCTTAACCTGCCATGCCAGCCTCCAGGAGACTCAGTTTAGCGCATGGTGTTTGAGCTTGGTGCTGATGACGGGCTCCAGTCTGAAGGCAGCAACTAGTAGCAGCCCCTCTGTATGCTGCTGAGCCCTGGTCTGCCTGAGAGACTGCAGAACTAGGGGTCCATATCCAGCTCCTTATCCAGACTCGTTACATGGCACCCACCAATGGAGGCTCAAATATCCAAACACAGTCTTTCTCTGTGCAGTCAGCCAGCTTCCAGATAATGACACAGAAAAATTATTCTTATTCATGAAAGGTTGGTCTTTAGCCCAGGCTTGTCTCCACTAGCTCTCATAACTTAAATTGACCCATTGATATTAATCCATGTTCCGCCATGTGGTGGTGCTTCTCATCCATTTTGCACCCCCACTTTCCTCCCAGCGTGTGGCTGGAAACTCTGCCTTCTTCTTCCCAGAGTCCTCTCTGTCCCCAGAAGTCCTGCCTAACCTCCTCCTGCCTAGGTATTGGCCATTCAGCTCTTTAATAAACCAATGAGAAGACAAAGACACATGTTCACAGTATAAACAAATATTTTGCAACAAACTCCAAGTCCAAGGAAAACCCTGGTAAGTAGGAGAAGAAAAAAAAATGTACCTTTCAAACTGTTTTTTAAACATATTTCCAGGTTAGAACACCCATTCTAATCAATTAATGTGGTAAAGATTATCATAAAAACACAGCCTTACTCATACACGTATACTGTGGAGAGGAGAGGAAGGGTCCCTAACAGAAGCTTAAATACTTAGATAAAACTCATCGCAAACCCATAAGAGACAACTGTCACAATGATAATGAACAATATAAAAATGCAATTCACAAAACAGAAATTCCAGTGCCCTCCCGTAATCTTTGTTGAAATCATTTGATCACTGTGCCTTAAGCTACTGGTAAGGACCATGCTAATACTATAGCATCATGCAACGGAACCCAAGTTACAGAGACATCATGATTAACACGGTGGAAGAGACTCCTCGGCAGCAAGCACCCAGATTCCTGCACGAGAACGGAAGCCCATATGCTATTGTTGCCCAAACCAGAAGCCCGCCCCCCTGTTCCATAGTTGGCAGTGTATTTTAAATGAACTGATGCAGACCCTGAAAGTTTTTTTTCTAAAATATTCAGTGTCATGAGAAAATTTCTCAGCAAAGAATGACTGTGGAGATGACTGTAAAAGTGGAGGCAGCGACACCGTGCCACAGGTGTGTGCGTGGGTGAGCACGAACGTCTCCACTTCCTAGAAGAAGCGTAGTACTCTAATAACTGCCAATAACCCATTTAAACATGTTCCTCCTTGTTTTGTTTTGTTTTTGAGACAAGGTCTCACAATATGCTCTGGTTGTCCTGAACTCAATATGTCGACAAGGCTGGCCTTGAACTCAAAAGAAATCCTCCTGCCTTTGCCTCACCAATTCTGGGGTAAAAGCATGGGACACCGTGCCTGCCTTAAATATGTTATTCTTTTAAGTTGACAAAATGAGATGTTACATTGTATGTTATTGAAATATATTGAACAAATATGCCTTTTCGAGCTGGCGTGGCTGTTCATGCCTGCGATCTTAACACTGGACCGGCGAAGGCTGGAGGACTGCTGAGGCCGCCTGGATTATAAACGCCTTCCGTTTGAGGCCTGCCTGGATTATAAACGCCTTCCGTTTGAGGCCGCCTGGATTATAAACGCCTTCCGTTTGAGGCCGCCTGGATTATAAACGCCTTCCATTGTCCGGAGCCTGGAACACAGAGCTCCGTGGTCTCCTTGCCCTCCGCTGGCTTTTCGCTCTTTGCACTTCACCCTCTGGCTCTCTCATCTCTTGGCCAAGTTGTGCGCTTGCGTCTTCAAGACCGTCTGTCCCTACTTGGAGAGCGAGCGTTGAAGGCCACTGATATATTTGAGCCCATCACACACGAGGCAGAATCCTCACTTACTCCACTGCTGACGTGGGAATGCCGTAGGAACTGGGGATGTACTGTGGGATTTCCATCCCAAAACATAGAGGAAATTACTGAAAATGCGTTGAGACACGCCCACAGCTGTTTAATACGATGTAATTTGAATTCTATACTACCCACTCAGGTGAAGACGTGAGACTTGGAGGTAGGCTGCTATAATCTTCCGATAAAGCATATTTTAACTTTAAATGAAGATTATTGTCTCCAAAACTAATCTGTCTTTTGTATAGAGGAGACGCAAACATCCCAGGTGAAATTTGTTTTCAAGTGTAAAACATTTCTATTGTATTTGTAAACGTGCAGTAATTTAGAAGACGCTGCTAGCATCGTAGGCTCTGATACTAAAATGGTTCTGCCTGGTTTACACAGTGCCTTGCTAATGTGCTTTTAATTGCACTTCAAAATCCCTGCTAGGAGTGGAGAAGCACCGCTCTCCCTGGGTAACAGTCCCTGAAGCAGCGACCTGGCATTTTCGCTGATGGGCTTAGAGCGGCCTCCTGTGGAAGTATCTGGGTACTGCACTCCTAGGCTGCCTTGGATGAGCTGTTCTTAGGAACCTTCTAGCTCTTTTTCCAACTTTACAGTCAGTGATGCTTTAAAAAAAAAAAAAAAGCCTGTGGGTTTAATCTTCTTTTCTTCCATGAAATTTCAAATACGTTTTGAAAATGACAAATGATACAGTTTGCCGCTCTCTCCTTCCCCAAACTTCCCAAGCAGTATTAGAGTATTTTCAGCTTGACTTGGCATACACCTTTAACCCCAGCATTGCACTCGGGAGGCTGAGGCAGGATGATCCCTGTGAGGTCAAGACCAGCTTAGGAAGCTCCAGGAAAGTCAGGGCTACAAAGACCTTGTCTCAAAAACAACCAAGTGTGTGTGTGTGTGTGTGTGTGTGTGTGTGTGTGTGTGTGTGTGTGTGTACATATATATTACACATTACACACACCCATAACTGAGTCAGTCTCCTTTGTGACAGTCGGAAGAAAACAGGTTGTGGGAACACAGCTGTCACCTTCTTAAAGTAGCTGTCATGACTGTGGCATGAACTACTCAGGCTGAACTTTGGCCCAAGAGAAAGAGAGGGAACAGTGCAGAAAGAGGAGCAGGGGGCTGCAGAGCTGGCTCGGTGGCTGTGAGCACTGGCTGCGCTGTCAGAGGACCATGTCCTGTCCCATCACCTACAGTCAATAAATCATTACCTCCCCAACTCCAGTGTCATAAGAATGAGACACCCTCATCTGGCTGCCGCAGGTACCTGTATGCCACGTGGTACGTGCAAACGCTCATATGTGTGCTTGCGTGCATGTGCGTGCGCACACAAGCGCGCACGTGCACACACACACACACACACACTTATAAATAATAGAGTTTTAGATTAAAATAAAAATAAGATAAAGAAGAAAGTGAAATGCGACGTAAATTAATCACTGTGCTACATTATTATTTGAAGCTATATTATTGCTCTATTGGGATGTATTTTCCCGGAATTTAATTTATACCAGTTATGAAGGCTAATCATCGTTGTCAGTTTAACACACCTGGGGGGTGGGGCTCAATTACAGAACTGTGTCCATCAGCCTGTGGGCACATCTGTGGGCCCTGTCTTGATTGCCGGTTAACACAGGAGGACCAAGCCCACGGTGAGTGCCATCATCTCTAAGCAGGTGAGCCTGAGCTGGGCAGGAAATAGAGCCGAATGTAAGTAACTCTTAGAGCAAGCCAAGAAGCAGCTGTCCTGCCGCGGTGTCTGTCTCTAGCTTCTATCTTGAGTGCCTGCCTTGACTTTCCTCCATAATGACCTATAACCTACAAGGTAAAATAAAGCCGCTTCTCCTCGAGGTGCTTTCAGCCATGGTGTTGATCGTCGGAACAGAAAACCACTCTTTGGTTTAATCTCAAAATGTGGCCTGGGCTGTGTAGCTCAGCTGGGACTGCTCGCCTCGCATTCCAGCAGACCTGTGTTCAGTTCCCCAGCACCACACAGATTAGGTGTGGGGGTGCACACGTATAATCCCATTATTAGAGGGGGTAGAGCCAGGAAAATAAGATGTTCACGGTCATCTTCAGATACATAGTGAGTTTGAGGCCAGCTTGGTCTACTTAACACCCTGTCTCAAAAAGAGCCAGAAGACATCCATGGTAGCTAAAAGCTTTCCCACTATAATTATTGCTGTTGCCTGTCCTTGTTTTAGGAATGCCAATCCATTCCCTCTTCCATCTACTCACCGTGTTCTCTGAATTAGTTTGATCCGATGCTTCCGCTGGTGCTCCTTGATGATGGAGCTATCCACAGACACAGTAACGCACCAGCAGAGGCCGCTCTAAGTTCACATGGGGGCCACTGTGCCATCCCAGCATGCAATGGTCAGCATGGAGCCCGCTACAGCTCTCAGAAACCATGTGGGCTGCTGGTCGCATTCTTTGGTTTATTTGACACCCAGACTTGGCAGGCTTCAGGCTAACCCTTGGGGATTCAGGCATCTACCTGAGACATCACCCACTAGCAGACCCTCAGAAACGAGAATAGAGCTGGCATTAGGTACCCCAGATATCCCGAACATGTGTGCTCCAACTTCACACGGCTGACACGTGCCTGGAGACTGTACATCAGATGAATCATATTAATCTAATGAAGAAGTTGTCTAAGTAATGAAGCCATGCAGCGAACCTCCTATACATTATTTCAAAGGTAAATAATGCCTTGCTTTTTAAATCTAGACTTAGGACTCTTGAAGCGAAAAAAAGTATCACCTAGAACATTTGCTTCCCTCACAGGTGACAAGCCTTTATTGGAATCATGGGCTCACATTACGCTCAATAAGAGATCTTGTCATCAGAATGATTTTGACTATGAGTAACTGAACCCAAATCTGCCTTAGAGACGGTAATTACATAGACGAATAGCTAAAAACTCAGCCCAGGCTTCCAGTAATAGTTCATCTAGATGCCCCGATAGTATCTCCAAGTGTGGGGACTCTTGCTCTTCTTCTGCCTATCTTCCCAAGCACTCACTTCATCTTCAAAGGTGGATTTGTGGAGCCTACCTTAGATGATGCTGCAGGACGTGAGTCAATAGCCAATAAAGAATCACGTGTGAAGAATGCTCAGTTGTTTGACCATGTTTTTTCTAAAATTAAAATAAACTACATATTAAACAGTGTTTTAGAGGCAAAACTTCCTTTGTACCTGTTAAGGTCCATGGAGAGGACCCCTTTTTGCTGTAGATACGGTAGATGCCTGGCCTGTCAATCAGGGGAGGAACACACATTTCCCAAGCTGTGTCATGTGCCAATCCAGTGCTCGTGGAAACTTGTCCACCATGTGGCCTTCCTTGTCTCTTGAGTTCTAGGGAGGCAAATTAGACCCAGAGAGGGGAAGGGATTTTAAAAGGCGCTTCCAGTGTGAATGGGGATCAAGGCTCTGTAAGCCCAAAACTTGTTTATTTGTCAATAAAAAAAAAAAAACTTCTGCAAACCCAAGTCCCGCCAAAATCTCCGCCACTCCAGACCAGCCACATCCCCAGGGGCAGCTTCAGAGAGCATGCCCACCAGCTCTGAAAGCCTCAGCATCCACTGGCTCAAACCTGCTCCTTTCAGTATCAAGGGACTCTGATGACAAAAGACACTGAACATGTCAGCAAACGTTGCTAGCGTCTCATACTTGGGACTTGGCAAAGATCGTTGTTAGACGAGTCTGCAGCTTATGGACTCTTGCTGCTTCCTGTTGCAGTCTTTTTTACTTTAGGTATAAGGTTCAGAACTAGCCACAAACCTCCCCTGTCAACCATGCACATCGCAGGCAAGTTCGAGGCGCTGCTCTGGTCACAGAGAACGCTTGAATACTCCAGATATAAGGGCACTGGGGAACACTGTTAAGACTGTCAATATCCTCAGCATCAAGTCATTCATTTCTAGGCTTTTTCAGAAAGCTTTGCAAAGTGATGAAATTCATTGGCTTTTACCCAGCAATGTTCTCGCCCTTCTATTTGTTTTTTGCAAGGAACTTCAAGTCCTTTCTATATGTAATCTTCAATCTGCCAAATTGTATGCATGACTTGTGTTGGTGTTGAGAGGTAATTGCTCATTTGAACACTCTGAATCTAGCTGTCTGCGGCGAACTTACATTCCCCACACGAGATAAGTGAACAGAGAGATCAGAAGACAAATGTTCTGAGCAACACGGCTGCCTGCTCAGCGCAAAGAAATTCCCCTCAAATTCTTCTAAAGAACTGTTTGTAAATATTTCAAACCTGGTTAAAGGAATGATTTTAAAGTCTCTCAGGCCAGACTGCTGTTTATAGACAGTCAGAAAAACTGTTCCAAAAGTCCTACACACACTCACATACGCACACATGCACACACACATATGCGTGCACGCGCACACACACACACATACACACTCACATACGCACACATATGCACATACACACATGTGTGCACGCGCGCGCGCACACACACATACACATACATATGCACACACATATGCATGCACGCACACACACACTCACATATGCACACATATGCACACACACATATGCGTACACACACACTCACATACGCACACATATGCACATACATGCATGCACGCGCGCGCACACACATATGCATGCACGCACACACACACGCTCACATATGCACACATATGCACACACATGTGCGTGCACACACACACATACACACTCACATACGCACACATATGCACACACACATATGCGTGCACGCGCTCACACACACACAGACTCAGGAAGATTCCCCATTGTATTTCTGAATCTGTAAAGGAAGGAAGAACCTCATCATACTTCTTTCAGACATAATTTTATTAAGCATGTGGGACACCTGGAAGCTGACCTGGAGGGAGAGAGTCCCCACATAGTCATCTGCTGGCTAATCTCAGATTAGAAGAAAGCACAGTATTCAAATGGAACATCCCAGGCAAAACTGAGACCTCCAAAGAATGCGGAAGCGTCCCAGGGCACTAGTTTCCTGGTCCTTAACAGAATGTCTTAAGAAAGACATCTACAGTATTTTCTCACCAGATTCCTTTAGATCAAACAGGCCTGGTGAGCAGAGTTTAATCCCCAGACCCTGTGTGAAAAGGCAGACGCAGTGGTAGGGAGCACCTGCAGGCCCAACACTCTCATGGCAAGGTGAGATCACCCAGGGTTTCCGCGGGTCAAGAGTTTCCGCGGGCCATTCTGACTAGAGAGCACAGCCTAGTGGAGACAGTAACAAAGGGGAAAGTGAGAATTGATTCTGTTGTTGTTGTTTGAGACATGGCTTGGCTTCTTTGTGTAGCCTTGGCTGTCCTGGAATTCGCTCTGTAGACCAGGTTGGCCTCAAACTCACAGAGATCCACCTGCCTCTGCCTCCCAAGTGCTGGGATTGAAGGCCTTAGCCACCAAGCCCTGGCAAGAACTAACTCTTAAAGGTGTCCTCTTATCTCTATGTATGCATTGTGGCAAGTTGGATTTTGCTGGAATCTTTAATTTAGTCTTCCTTCCGTTCCTTATTTTGGATAGTAGAACTTCGTTCCTGCCTCCCCACAAACAGTGCCAAGCCACGAACAAAAGCTGTGTGGTATATGCTTGGCAGTTTCTTCAAATACTCGACAGCTGGAGATTGTATGTGAGAAAGAAGTAAAAAGAAACAAAAGTTGTGGACTTTATACTTTCTGCACCCAAAAAGTCCCAAAATAGATCATAAATCTAGATATAAAACACAAAATTTAAGCTGTAAGATAAAATAGGAGAAAATATAGGTGACCTTGGATTTAGTGATATCTATTTTTAGAGAAAATGTTAAATAAACATGGAAAACTGGGTTGGATTTAACTAAAATTTAAAAGTTCTGCCCTTCAAAGGATACTTTGCTTTAAAAATAATAGCAGCTATGAAAAGAAAGCAAAGGGAAGTAACTGCTCAAAAAGTGTCAACTCTGGTTGATAACGCTTCTTCCCATAACAGTATGAGTTAGAAATTTTAATACTATACACATGAAGGGAGGAATTGAACAGTTAATAGGTCACATCGTTGGAGACATTTCATTTATGAGTGGAGAGTTATAGATCAGGAAAAGAAGGAAGATAAAAGCAACTGTGGTAACAGCCTAGAGTTAAAGGCATTGGTAAGAACATGCGCTGAACACAAATGTAGACCGTTCATGTGAAAACACTTACAAGTGTGTGTATATACACAATCATAGATTTTTTCTTTGCTATACTTTATGTGAAAATAGTTACAAATATGTATATATACACAATCATATGTATTTCTTTTCTCTATCAGCCAAAAAAGCATAAAGAAAACTATATCCTTGAAGCAATGAAAATTCCTAGAACCCTAACCTTGGCTTCTAACATTATCCTCCAATTTAAAAAAAGGACAATTTGAAAAATGACTGAACAGGACAGACAGAAAACAAATAGGAGGAACCAGGAGTATCAGAATAAAAGTGAAACTCTGAGTGCACATGTGAACGTTCACACACACACACACACACACACACACACACACACGATATCTCTCAAAAGAACACTGAAAACAACTTCCAATGTCCAAAGTTCGGCAATTTAAGTAACAAAATAAAGATATAATGAATTATAGCCAGAAGGACAAAATAAATATTTATGAGATAAACAAATAAATAAATTTCTATGTTTTTAAAAAAGAAACTCAGTCCAAAAGAATTTTAATAAATTGCATAGCTACTATACATTAGAGGAAAAAAAGAACAAAACTCTATTCTCAAAGGCTAAGTAAAAGGTATTTCTACAGAGCAGAGCAGAGATGAAAAATGAGAGAATATTTTTACAATAAAGAAACTTAGCAAGAACCTCAGCCAGCTGTACAAAGTCTGCTTTATCAGTATTAATAATGCTGACAGCATTTGGCCTTGAAAATACAGACAGCATGGCAGCTGTCCACTATGGCCAAACTAGTTATAAGAAAAACTTCCAATTAATTGCTACAGAGGGACATTCAACAGTATTAGAAAATAGCATGCGTTAAAATTGTTGAGGTATTTAAAAACAGGAAATCTGGCAGGCAGGATGTTTCATAGTGAAAATCACTACTCTTCAAGAGTTCAGTTCCCAGCATCCATAGTGGATGACGTATAACTGCAACTCGGGCACCCCATGCTAATCCACAGGTTATGCCTGCTGGAGAACCAGGTAGGCTTACTATAGGTCTTCACCTCTTTCTCTGTTCCCCCAGTTCCATTCCCAGGTCTGCAGAGAACACCTGTGGCAGCCTTCCCTACCCTTGTCTCCATCAGACCTCCCCTTCTAACCTCCATCCATCATCCATCAACTTGGTTTTTCCTAGCATGCAGAAGGAGAGGCTCAGGGAAGCGGGTAGGCTGATTGCTGATCCTCTCCTTCTGCTTCTCCACACCCAATTACACCCAGCTCTGTAGCAGAATACCTGCTGCAGTCTCCTGCTGTGGAACAATCCTTCTGTCTGCTGTGATTATGTGTTACTCTCATTAGTTAATAAAAAAAAAGCTGTTTGGCCTATAGCAAGGCAGAATAAGGCTATGTGGAAAAGCCAAACTGAAAACACAAGGAGGAAGAAAGGCAGAGTCAGACAGACACCAGTCAGCCACCAGGGATGCAAGATACTAGAGGTGAGGCCATGAGCCATGTGGCAATGCATAGATAAGTAGAAATGGGTTTGTTTAATGTAAGAGTTAGTTAATAATAAGCTGAGCTATCAGCAGACCATTTATATTCATATATAAACCTCTGCATGTTTATTTAGGACTGGGCAGTTGGGATGGGAAAACTCCATTTACAGTCTCCCTTAACTCTCTCATCCCATCCCCAGGGGATCACAAAGATCTCCTCCAACTTTCCTTCTCCCAACTCATCCCAGTGTCCCAGCCTCCAACATCAACAGGCATGCCTGGGGAACACACTGGTCAGGGAAACTGACCTACAGAAAATCCACTATCAGGAAGCACACATCCATCACACTCCCCTAAAGACCATGGAGGAAGCAAAAACCAAGGAACAAACATTCACCCAACAGACACAAGACCAGATATCAGCACCTAGAACTATAGTCATCCCAATCCCATACACCTAGAGGTCTGGGTAAAAGCACAATCACTAACAGCCAGGACACTATGATGGTCTCCGTCACAGCCCAGCTATCCTACCACAGTAAACCCTGAATATTCCAACATAGCTGAAGCCCCCCAAAAAAGACTTTAAAACATTCTTATGAATATGATATAGGTCCTCAAAGAAGAAATGAATAAATCCTTTAAAGAAAGCCAGAAAATAGACTAGACATTGCCAATGGGAAGGGGGAGGGACTTGAAAAAGGGATGGGAGCTGGAAGGGTTGGGCTGGGGAGGATGAAGGGAGGGAGTACTAGGAGAGACAACTGGAACCTAGGGGCATCTCTGGGATGAGCTGTAGTAATATGAGCGGCGGGGCTGCGTCCACAGCACCCCGCTGCCCGCAAGGCTAGCTTTACCCGAAATAATTACACAAACACTGTATTCTTTTAAGCACTGCTTGGCCCATTTCTATCTAGCCTCTTCTAGGCTAACTCTCGCACCTGGACTAGCCCATTTCTAATCATCTGTATGTAGCAACCCAAGGTGCACTTACCGGGAAGATTCTAGCCTACGTCCATCCTGGGTCGGAGCTTCATCGCGTGTGCCTCACGCAGGAGTGGAGCATCGTGTCTCTCTGAGGCGTCTGCCCCCGAGAGGAGAGCTGTCGAGTCTGAGCTCACTTCCTCTTCCTCCCAGCGTTCTGTTCTGTTTACTCCTCCCACCTACGTTTTAACCTATCAGGGCAAGCAGCTTCTATATTTAATTAACCAATGACCTTCCTCCATCAATGAGCTAGGAACCTAGGGCAATGAAAACTCTCAGGAGTATATGAGGGTGACCCTAGCTAAGACTCCTGGAAATAGGGGTTGTGGAGCCTGAACTGCCCATCTCTGGTAACCAGACAAGACATGCAGTGGAGAGATTGGAACACCAACTCAGCCACAAACCCTTTGACCTACAATTTGTCCTGCCTACAAGATGTGCTGGGGTAAGAGTGGTGTGGATATTGTAGGATTAACCAAGTGATGACTGGCACAACTAGAGACCCATACCCTGAGAGGGAGCTCACCCCTGAAGTCCAGAAGTCAGAAGTAAGATACCCAGAGACAAGGATAGAACCAAACATGAATGGCAAAAATCAATGAAATGATTCCTAATGATATTCCACTACACTCATAGGCTGCTACTTAGCCAGACTGTCATAAAAGAGGCTTTACCCAGCAACTGATGGAAACAGATGCAGAGACTCTCTACCAAATGATGTGGGATTCCCCTCTGTATGTTGTGAATATCACTGGTTAATAAAGGAACTGCTTTGGGCCTATAACAGAGCTATAGGGGAACAGTATAGGGGAACAGAGCTAAGCAGGGAAAACTAAACTGAAGGCTGGGAGAAAGAAGGGCGGAGTTAGAGAGAAGCCATGGAGCAGCCTGAGCCAGACTGAACTTTACTCAGTAAGCCACGTGGTGATACACAGATTACTAGAAATGGGTTAAATTAAAATGTAAAAACTAGCTGATAAGAAGTTAGAGCTAATGGGCCAAGCAGTGATTTAAATAATGTGGTTTCTGTGTGATTATTTTGGGTCTAAGCGGCTGGAACAACCAAGCAGCCTTTTGACTACAGCCAAATGTTAGGTGGAGGTCAAAGAATCCTGTGGAAGAGGAAGGATTAGGACCCAATGGTGTCAAAAGTACCACAAGAAAACCCACAGAATCAACTAATCTGGGCTCACAGAGACTGAACTGACAACCAGGAAGTGTGCACCAACTGACATAGGACTTTTGCATATATATTACAGCTGTGTAAGTTGGTCTTCATGCGGGACTCCTAGCAATGGGAGTGGATGATGTCTCTGACTCTGTTGTCTACTTTTGGAACCCATTTCTCCTGCCAGATTGCCTTATCCAACCATGGTGGAGGAGGGGTTACTGGTCGCATTGCAGCTTGGTATACCATGATTCATTGATATCCCTAGGATGCCCACCTAAAGAGAAATGGTGCAGGGGGAGTGGATGGGCCAGTGTAGAGGGAGTGGGCTCGGAAGAGGGGGAGGAGGGGAAGCTTTGGGTAGGATGCAAAAACAAGAAAAAATAAAAATTAACAAAAAGAAAGCCAGGAAAACACAAACAGTGTAAGGGAATTAATTTAAAAAAAAAACTTTACAAAATCTGAAAATGGAAGAATAATCAATGAATAAAACCCAAACCAAGAGAACTGAAAATTTTGAGGATTTAAACGGGAACTACAAAGGCAAACTTCACCAACAGGATATAGAGATGGAAGAGAGAATCTCAGGTGCTGAAGATATG
>NC_022009.1:66972456-66973609 GCF_000317375.1 Microtus ochrogaster
AAAAGTGAAATAACCCTCTGCATCCTATCAGACCACCAAAGGTTAAGGCTGGATTTCAACGACAATAGAACTTACAAAGCCATGGAAACTGAACAACTCTCTACTGAATGAAAAATGGGCCCAGGCATAAATAATAAATTAAAGACTTTCTAGAATTCAATAAAAAAGAATACACAACATACCCAAACTTATAGGACACAAGGAAATCATTTCTAAGAGGAAACTGCATAACACTGAGCACCTGCATTAAAAAAAAAAAAGAGCGACCTCATACTAGCAAATTATAGTACAATTGGAAGCTCTAAAATGAAAAGAAGGAATCACATCCCAAAGAAGTAAACAAAAAGAAATAATCAAACTCAAGGCTGAAATCAATAAAATAGAAACAAAGCAAATAATACAAAGGAGAAAAATCAATAAGAGACAAACCCTTATCCAAATTAATTGAAATTCAGAGAGAGAATATCCAAATTAACAGTATCAGAAATGAAAGGGGGGTATAACAGACACTGAGAAAATTCAGAGAATCGTAACAACCCTCTTTAAAATCCTGTACTCCTCCAAGTTGGAAAATCTAAAATAAATGGATAATTTTCTTGATATACACCACTTACCAAAGTTAAGTCAAGGTCAGATAAACAATTTAAATACACCTAATGAAGTAGAAGCAGCCATTACAAAAGTCTCCCAACATAAAAAGTCTGGAGCCAGATGATTTTAGCACAGAATTCTACCAGACTTTCAAAGAAGGCTTCAAACCAATACCCCTCAAAATAGAAACAAAAAGGAACATTGTCAAATTTCTTTTAGGGTTTCACAGGCACCCAGATACCCAAACCACTTAAAGACCCAATAAAGAGACAAAATTGCAGACCAATTTCCCTCACGAACATACCTGCAAAAATACTCAATAAAATACTTGCAAATCAAATCCAAAAACACATCAAAATGATTATCTTCCGTGAACAAGTAGGCTTTGTCTCAGAGATGCACTGATGGTTTAATTATGAAAATCAACAAAAGTAATCCACTGTGGCAATATTTTGTTTGTGCTATAACAAATAAAACTTACCTGAGGATCAGAATGTAGAGTAAGTCACTAGTTAGCCATAGAGGCCAGGCAGTGGTGCCACACACCTTTAATCCCAGGATT
>NC_022009.1:66974554-66977436 GCF_000317375.1 Microtus ochrogaster
AAAAAAACTTCAAATCTTTGAAGAAAAAAATTGAAGAAGCTATCAGAAGATGGAAAGATCACCAAAGCTCATGGAGTGCTAAGATTAGCATGGTAAAAATGGCCATCCTACTAAAAGCAATCTACAAATTCAATGCACTCTTCATCAAAATTACAACACAATTCTTCACATACCTTGAAGGGACAATTCTCAGTATTATATAAAAACACAAAATCCCAGGATAGCTAAAACAGACAAGTTGATCAACAAAATCAAATTGAAAACCCAGACATAAATTCACAAATGTGTGGCTGCCTTGATTTTGATAAGAATGCAAATAGATTCTTATTTATCACCTTATACAAAACTTAACTCCAAACTGATAAAAGACCTCAACATAAGGACAGAAACATTGAACGTCATCAAAGAGAAATTGGGGGATAGCTTTTCTATACACCACCAACAAACATACAGAGGAAATCATAGAAAGACTTTCCATTTTCATGAATTGTTAGAATTAATAGTATGAAAATGATGACTTTACTAAAGGCTATTTACAGATTTAATGTAATCCCCACCAAAATCCCCCTCCTCATTCTTCGCAGAAATAAAGAACTACTCTAAAATTCATATGGAACCATAGAAAATTCTGAAAAATCAAAACTTTCCTTAATAAAAAGAACAATGCATTCCAGATCTTAAGATATAGTTCAGATTCATAGTAATAAAAATCCTATAGTACTGACACAAAAGCAGACACGTACACCAATGGAAGAACATCAAAGACCCAAACATGAGTTATATTACTTCATCCATTTAATATGTAACAAAGATTCCAAGAGCATAAGCTAGAGGGAAAAAAAAACATCTTCAACAAACAGTGCTGGGAAAACTGGATGTCCACACACAGAAGAATTAAATTAGATGCATATTTATCACCTTTTACAAAAGCTAACTGCACATGGATCAGAGACCTGGATGTGAAAGCTGAAACTGCTAGAAGAAAACATGGGCAATGCCCTACGTGATGCAGGTGTAAGAAAGGACTCACCAAATAGAACTCCGTTGGCCCAGGAGTTAAGTCCAACAATTAACCCGTGGAACTTCATAAAGCTGAAAAGCTTTTTCACAGCTAAAGAAACAATCGACCAGATGAAGGGAGAGCCCACAGAATGGGTGAGGATCTTTTGCCAGCTGTACATCTGACAGAGGATAGATATCCAGAATATTGTAAAGAACTCAAAATCCAAACAGTCAAAAATCAAATGACCCATTTAAAACATAAGTCTGGGAGTTTCTTTCCATTAAGTTTGATGCTGGCTGTTGGCTTGCTATATATTGCCTTTATTATGTTTAGACATGTTCCCTGTATCCCTGCTCTCTCCAAGACCTTTATCATGAAGAGATATTGGATTTTGTCAAAAGCTTTTTTGGCATCTAATGAGATGATCATGTAGTTTTTATTTTTCAGTTTGTTTATATGGTGAATTATGTTGACAGATTTTCATATGTTGAACCTCTCTTGGATGAAGCTGACTTGATCATGGTGGATGATAGTCCTGATGTGTTCTTGGATTCAATTTGCCAGTATTTTATTCAGTATTTTTGCTTCAATGTTTATGAGTGAGATTGGTATGTAATTCTCTTTCTTAGTAAAAAAAAAAAAAGACCATTACTATTTAAATCACACATTGACCCTCACACATTGATAGAGTGATTCAAAATCCCACTCTCACCACAGACAGACAGACAGTCATCCAGACAAAAACTAAACAGAGAAATACTAGCGCTAACAGACATTATGAACCAAATGGAACTAACAGATATCTACAGAACATTTGACTCAAATAAAAAAAGAATATTTTCTTCTTCTCAGCCCCTCATGGAAAATTCTCCAAAATTGACCACATATACAGTCACGAAGCAAGTCTCAACAGATACAAGAAAATTGAAATAATCTCCCGCATTTTATCAGATTAATAGAGATTAAAGCTGGATTTTTTTCTGTATAAATACATAACCTTTATTTTTTTAAAAAAAAATTATTCATTTACATACCAACTACAGTTTCCCCCCTTTTCTCCTCCCACTCTCCCCCAGTTCCTCCCCCATCCACTCCGCAGAAAGTGTAAGTCCTCCCATGGGAGTCCACAAAGCCTGACAATCAAGGTGAGACAGGACCAAGTCCCTCCCCCGTTCATCAAGGCTGAGCAAGGCATCCCGCCATGGAGAATGGGCTCCAAGAAGCCAGCTCATGCACCAGAGTAGATCCCTGTCCCAGTGTCAGGAATCCCACAGACAGACCAGGATACACAACTGTCACCCTCAGAGGGCCTAGTTCAGTCCCATGCAGACGCCCCAGCTGCTGGTCTAGATTCTGTGAGCTCCCATGAGCTCAGGTCAGCTGTCTCTGTGGCTTTCCCTGTCATGATCTTGACCTCTCCCCCCTTGCTCATATAATCCCTCCTCCTTCTCTTCTACTGGAGTCACACACACACACACAGACAGACACACAGAGCTTAGCCTTGTGTTTTACTGTGGATCTCGGTATCTGTTTCCATCAATTACTGGATGAAGGGTCTATAATGACAATTAGGGTAGTCACCAATGTGATTACAGCAGAAGGCCAGTTCAGGCACGCTCTCCACTATTGCTAGGAGTCTATCCATATGTACTCACTCAGAAGTGGAGACTGGATTGAAAGCAAAGGATTATCAGGCTACAATCCCCAGCCCCAGAAAAGCTACTTATAAGGAGGACCCTAAGAGAAGCTAGGGAGTAAGAGGGACCCTAAGAGGGAAACATGGACAGACCTGGGAAGGGGAAATAGAAGAGATCTGCTGGGTAAACTTGGGGAGCAGTACAGGAGAGGGGATGGGGGATGAGTACATGAGGGAACAGGA
>NC_022009.1:66977862-66981968 GCF_000317375.1 Microtus ochrogaster
GGGTCAAGATAGAAACAAAGACTTCCTAGATGAAGATGAATACACAGCACATCCACATTGATGGGACTTAATGAAAGTGGTGCCAAGGGCAAAGCTCATAGGTTAAGTGCTTGCATTTAAAAAGTGGAGAAATCTCATACTAGCAACTTAACAGTGCACCTGAAAGCTCTAAACAAAAAGAGGCAAGCTCACAAAAAAAGATAATATGTCAGGAAATAATAAAACTGAGGGCTGAAATCAACAAAATAAAAACAAAGAGAACAATACAAAGAATCAATGAGACAAAGAGTTGGCTCTTTGAGAAAATCAACAAGATAGACAAACCCTTATCCAAATTAACTAAAAGATGGAGAGAGAATATCCAAATTAACAAAATCAGAAATGAAAAGGGGACATAACAACGGACACAGAGAAAATCCAAAGAATCATGAGGACATTTTTAAAAGCCTGAACTCCACAAAATTGGAAAATCTAAAAGAAATGAACTACTTTCCCAATAGATACCACCTACCAGAGTTAAATCGAAATCAAACAAACATTTTAAGTAGACATATAACTGCTAAGAAGAAGAAGCAGTCATTAAAAGTCTCTCAGCCAAAAGTAAAATCCAGAAGCCAGATGGTTTCAGCACAGAATTCTACCAGACATTCAATAAAGAGTCAACACCAATACTCCTCAAATTATTCCACAAAAGAGAAACAGATGGAGCATTGCCAAATCCATTTTTATGAGGCCACAGTAATTTTGACACATAACCCACACAGAGATCCCCAAAGAGAACTACAAGGCCCATACAGGATTAAGTAACAAGTGCTGCCATTCCGGTCAAGGGCATCATGCGACCTTGGGCTGCTGCCTGGGCCATTTCTGGGTCTGTGGCCCTGCCATAGACATGGCTTGCTCTGAATTCCCAGGCTTCTGTCACCTGGGACAAAGGCAGTTGGAATGCCCAGGATCTGGGGCCACACCTGGAGTAACACGGTGGCTCAGGGCTATGCTGCTGTTGGGTCTTTGTCAATCTAAGTGACCCACACTAAGTGACACCTGGGGCCATGGTGTCAACCATGCCTGGGCTGCTATTTTCCTCATATGGTGAATCTAAAGAGGTGAGGGATAGTGAGATAGAAGGCAGTAGGAGAGAGGGAAGACAGGTAAAGTTTGTAGAAGTACAAAATAGTAATATGCATGTGTGCGTGAAAACATTCGTAAATCCATTTTTCATATGCCGACTAAAATGGTATAAATAAACAAAAAATTTTAAATTGGAAGACTCAGATTATAAATCATAATCTATGAGCTAACAAAGTTCATGTGACCCAAAAATAAATAACATTTCAAGTCAAATCGTGAAGAAATGAGAATCTACTTCTCTGACTGACTGTACTGTGCTGAGGTGAGAGAGAGATAATTCTCACTTTCACCAAGGGCAAGACCTGAGTTTACAATCCCCGCATAGGAACTGAGGTGAGAAGGCACAGTTAGGGTCATGCCTGAATGTGCGCTTTCTCTTAGTCCTCCTGATATTTAGACGAGGAAGGTGTAAACCAGTAGGTTTTCAGATGCATTGACAGGAAGGACGGGGTGTTTGTTGCAGCTGTGTATTTGCTGAGAGTACAAAATGAGGAATACAAAATCCTTCATCATCAAATCTCCTCTACAGTGATACAGAAGATCATTTGTTTGTAGCTGTCTGCTGAAGTTTTTTCATCATTATTCTCAATGTACCTACATATTAGATTTCACAAAGTTTAGCTACACAAAGTTCATTAGCTTCCCATAGGTGTGCAGGCTGCTTCATACCTTCTTCTCTGTAGTAATAAGTGTATCCCTAAAGTTATCCAGTAATGAGTCTGCAATTCCGTGCTGAGAAGAGGGACTGAGGAGCAGCCAGGGTGATGAGCTGAGCCTCTCTACAATGAAGACTTAGTTTTGAGATTGCATTGTTTCCATTCTTGCTGGTTCCTGCTAACTGGAGAGGTAAATAATCCCAGTCATGACACATTTGAGGAAGAGCTGTCCACTTTGACCTAAGTGTCTCTTTCCTGGAAACTGGTAAACCTGTAAATCATGTATTTCCATACTGTATTAACAATCTGAGATGGAGCAGCATTTTCTTCTGATCATCTTCCATCTTCTTTAGGGTCTTCTCATCCTGGCTGAGACTCCGGTGAACTATCTATATGTCTGCTTATCTCACATTGATCGACTGTAAGCCTTTTCTTATAGAAAAAAATTAATATTTTTTTCACATACCTCTTATACCACAAAATTCCTAGAGTTGTCGTCATACCCAACCATGTATCCAGCATTCTCTGATCCACTGTTTTCAAGCTACTGCAATGTAGTGAGCCTCGGGCAACCTTACCAGAATTCCAGAAACAAGGGGGTAAGACAAAAAAAAAAAAACAAAAAAAAAACTCACCAGTGGATGAGGGGGAGGTGGAATTCAACCCCACCTTGTCCTTGAACTAAGATCCACTGCAAGGGAGAAACAAATGCAACAATAAAACACTAAACCTCTCTCCTTGTTTCCATCGTGGTTTGAACTAGTCACTTTTAGTCAAGCAGTAAAACAATTTAGATGAAAAGATTGTGATGTGGGGCTCCCCTCTGTATGCTATGAATATGTTTTATTACCATTGGTTAATAAAGAAGCTGCTTTGGCCTATGACAGGGCAGAATATAGGTAGGCCGGAAAACTTAGCTGAATGCAGGGATAAAGAAAGCAGAGCCAGGCAGACACCATGTAGCTGCAGAGGGAGAAAGATGCCAGAAACTTACTGGTAAGTCACAGCCTCAAGGAGATATACAAGTTAAATTAAACAGGTTAATTTTGCTATGCAGTGGTGACACATGCCTTTAATACCAGCATTAGAGAGACAGAGGCAGGTGGATCTCTGTGATTTCAAGGCCAGCCTCATCTACAAGAGCTAGTTCCTGGATAGACTCCAAAGCTACAGAGAAAATCTGCTTTGAAAAAAAATAAGAAAAGAAATAAAAGGATTAATTTAAGATATAAGCACTAGTTAGGAATACACCTGAGCCATTGGCCAAATGGTATTGTAATTAATATAGTTTTGTGTTGTTATTTGTGTCTGGGTGGCCAGGAAACGAAAAAACAGCCTCCATTTACAAGATTGACTCTTCCTTAGTTTCAGCTGTTTTAATCCATAGTCTTCTGGCTCCATTAATTTGGATCTAAGGTGAAAAAAACATCATCAACAGAACAATATCAAAGAGACCAGCCAGGAAGTGGGGACAGAATTAGATACACCTTTCAAGACCTACTCATGAACTGACCATTGATAAAACTAGTTGTCACTGACCAAATCACCTCTTACCAGGGCCGTTTGGAGACCAAGCTTTCAAAACATGGGTCTTTTGGAGGGGGGTGGGATACTTCAATTCCAAAGAATAGTACTAGTCCATCCTTGATCCTTCTACAGCATTTGTAATACCTGCTATAAAAGTCCTTATCTGTTAATTCTATTATCTCATCTGTTATTTCTAAGATTGCCTCTGTTAGTGGAATTTTCATCTGCTATAGGTCACATTTTATGCTAGATTTTTTGGGGGGGCATGTTTTTTGAGCATTTGTTGAGCATGGTAAATTATACTGTGGAGTGGTTTTTATATGATCCTTTAAAGAGAACTGCATTTGCCCTGCAAGCAATTTACTTGAAGATTAACTTGATCCATCTGAAACTTTGAAGCTATGTTAATGGGTTGTAGGATTCTACAGCGGTGGACTTAGCCCTTTTTACTTAGGACTAAAACTAAGGGCATGGACTTTCAAAGTTCTCTAGCAACTACCTGAGTGTTCATGAGATCTTCCTACCGTATGCAGACAGAATGCAAACCCCCCAAACCTATGAAACTTTGATCTCTAGTCGACTCACAGACTCCCTGGAGTTGTTCTTTCCCTGGCCATGACTCTTTTCTAGGCTTGCACACTCTCTTACTAGACAAGCACAGTCTAGTCCTGAGTCACACACTCAAAAGGGCACCTATACAAATTTCTGCACTTACCTGACTATCTATCTTCATTTTGGTCTTCTGCCTCACAAATTCTAGTTGGCAAATCTCTCACCTCAGCAAAGTGCCAC
>NC_022009.1:66982668-66984428 GCF_000317375.1 Microtus ochrogaster
AAAACAAAAACATAGAGATATTCATCTTATTAGCTCTGTTTCTCTAGCTATCTTGATTAACAAACAAGCTATCTATGTTAGGCTCCTCTGTACCATGGCCTAAGTGACTCTAAAGCAAGGATTAGCTCCCAGTATCAGAGCATTTGCCTACCATCGGTTACCAGGGTTTGTTCTGTCTTGTCCTTTTCTTTTTGTCTTTTTATTGAATGGAATTGTTTATTTTGCTTTGGGGCAAATGATGTGTTTGAATGGGAGGGAAGATACGGACTGTGTCTTTGTTACTTTCACATTGCTGTGATAAAAACATGAGCAAGCAAACATAAAAAAAAAAGCATTAATTTGGGACTCATAGTTCCAGAGGAGTGGAGTCCATGATCATCATGGCAGGGAGCATGCAGTGGGCAGGAAGGAAGCTGAGAGATTACATTTGAACCACAAGCATGAGGCATAGATAGAGTTAACCAGGAATGACATGGATTTTTGAAACCTCAAAGCCTGCCCCCAGTGACATACCTCCTCCAACAAGGTCACACCTCCTAATCTTTCCCAAATAGTTCCACCAACTGGAGACCTAACAGTCAAAGATATGAGAACATGGAGACAATTCTCACTCAAACTATCACATTCTACTCGCTGACCTCTATAGGTGGGTGGCCATATCATAAGTTGTGCTTAATACAACTTCAAAAGTCCACATCGCATTTCCGTCTCAAGACTGTTTAAAAGTCCAAAGTCTCTTCTTAGACTCACAGTAATCTCTTAACTAGAAACCCCTGTACAAACAAAAATCAAACTGCATTCTTCCAACATACAATGGCACAGAAAATACACTTCAATACCAAAAGGGGGAATAGGGCACAGTGAGGAAATACTGGACCAAATCAACATTGATACCCAGTAGGGGGAACCCCAAATCCTGCACTTCTGTGTCTGATGTCAAAGGACTTAGATGACTCCACACGTCCAGTTTTGCTGACTGCAACACCCTGTTCTCTCTCAGGCTGCTTCTACCCCTGTCTGAAGCTGTCCTTAGGAGATAGCCCACAGCTCTGGCATCTCCAACACTGTGGGGACTCCAACACAATTCAGGCTCCCTTTTAGAGCTTCATGCAATGGCCTTTCCCATCCTCCATGCAAGGGTTTCCCTGCTACAGGCCTGGTCTTGGTGGCTTTCCTTGACTTCAGAGGAATATTCTACAAGGCTGTTACTCTTATATCCTTCATGGCTATAAAGCCTGAATGAAGCCTGTGGCTGATGTCTGCTTCCTTGGGGAGAACCTGAACCTCTCCTTGAATTTCGTTTGTGTAAGACTGATTTGTTGCTTTCCTTTGTTGTATGAACTTACCTTTAATTTCTAAGGCATTTTCTTTTGTGCAGTTGGAAGCTTAGCTGAGTAGGGCCGTGCCCTGAGGACACCACTCTCTACTCCATTCTGAATCAAGCCCTCCGGACCTCTCTCGGCGTCAGTCTTCACTCCAACATTAATACACTGAGAGAGGGCCAGGGAGCCATATCAGAGTCATGACAGGTTTCTAACAGCCCCTAAACACTGAGCCGCCAACCAGTCCTATAGTATCCCATAATCTTTTTGTTTAAACCCACCAATCAGCCCCCAGACTAATCTTTCCTCTCTGGAATTTCTTTAACTCAGTTTAAAAGGGGGGCCTGCGAGCCTCTCGGGTCATCACCATGTGCCACCCCAACATGTTGGAATTTTAATAACGTGTTCTTGCTTATTGCATTCATGTCTGGGGGTCTA
>NC_022009.1:67011299-67012839 GCF_000317375.1 Microtus ochrogaster
GGAAGCTGTTAGATGCATGCTGTCAGGGAGGAAAAGCAATCAATTGTTTTACTAAGCCGTGATCACGCAGTGAACACACAATGTCCAATGCCTAAGCACCACAATGACCAGCAGGGCATGATGGCCCCAACAGAGCAACAATAGCACGGATAGTGGCTGGAACGAAGGATACTTTAATTGGAGTTAAGGCCCACTCCACCAAAGGGAATTCATGTGTAAACCTGCCACATATCCATGGCTGGGACAACTACGGGACCTAAAGGAGAAGCCACCACTGCCACTTTCACAAGCCAGTGTTAGTACTGCATTCTTAGGACTGATCTCTATCCCCGCAGAGAAGTGCAGTTCTCACCCTCATCAAAGGGGCATTTATTTCCTGTAGCACATGGAGACTAAATGACAGTATAAATAATTCAATGTTCAATGTCTGATATTCACCCACTTCTGACTCCCTCCAAAGGGCTTGGGTCACCTTTCTGGCTCTGCCCTCCACAGCACACATCTTGTCTTCTAGGTTCTGGAAGGCTCCATTCCGCAGCTGCTGCTGCTCTTGGTGGTCATCCCATGGTCCTGGCATCTCCAAAACATCTGGGTCTTCTGCAGCAACCAAGCTGCACTTTCACCAATAGCCTCTCATAGGCTCTCTTCATGGTGCCAAGGTTCAACTTCTCTGCATGACCTCTTCAGTCCTGGGCCTTCCATGGCCACTGAGGCTGCACCTTCACCAATGGCCGTTCCTGATCTCTCAATGCCAAGCCTCAGCTGACCTTCATGACCCCTTCATGCTTTCAAAACCAGTACCCCCTGGATGACTCTTAACTACCAAGTTTAGCTGCCGGGGTGAGGCACAACAGTGGCCACCTCTGGAACATAGCTTCTCCATGCTCTCAGGAAACACTTCCCAGAAAATTTCACTTCAGTGATGCTGGTCTCTTCTTAGTCATAGCTCCGGCTGACCAGCATCAAGCGTCCCAGCAAAGCAAAGGTTTCACTTTAATTGTTCTGGCTAATAGCAGTTCTAGTTGACCACAGGTGATTCTTCAGCCATATCTAACATGAGTTCCTGATTCTTCACACAAAAACCCCAGTAGAGTCTTTGCTTCCCTCTGAAACTTCACAAGCCAGGCCTCGATCATCTGACAGGCCTCCATCCTCTGACAGACAGGCCTCCATCGTCTGACAGACAGGCTTTCATCTTCTGACAGACAGGCCTCCATCCTCTGACAGGCTTCCATCGTCTTCTGACAGACAGGCTTCCATCGTCTGACAGACAGGCCTCCGTTGTCTGACAGGCCTCCATCATCTGACACCTAGTCTGCACTGCTCTCCACATTTCTATCTTTTCAGCTCCCACAGAACAGCTCACTGAGCTCACAACACTCCATGGCTTTTCTGGCCCAGAGTTACAAAGTCCTCCCAAAACAACATGGTCAGGTCTGTCACAGCAATACTCCACCCCTGGAACCAACTTGTCTTAGCTTACTCATCTACTTATTGCTGTGATGAACTGCCATGACTAAAGCAAGTTGGGGAGAAAAGG
>NC_022009.1:67013642-67015072 GCF_000317375.1 Microtus ochrogaster
TGGTGACTTCAAGACAGAGCAGGACAGACGCACATGTGAGCTCACAGAGACTGTGCCAGCACACACGGGGCCTGCACCTGTGCACATCAGGAAGAACTCTGGCACTGAGAGGGCAAAGTAGACACAAACTCCTATTCCTAACTAAGAATCTATCTCCAACTGACAACTGCTGGCAAAGGAAAATTTAGTTTTCTCCAGTGGAGCCTATAAACCATGCTTAAGAGTTGACCCTAGACCTAACAAGTAATGAGTAATACAAAATAAACTCAATAGTATTTTAAAAACTTTTTTGTTTCATATTGCTTTGTTTGCTTTTGTTTTTATCTTACTGGTCCTTTGCTTGTATCTTAAGGTTTCTGATTATGTTTTTATGAGTTTTGTTTGTGTATGTGTGTTTCCTTGTGTTTTTTTTTTCATTTTTTAAAAAAATCTGGTTTGCTTTTTATTTGCCTGTTTGTTTTTAGAGTGAAAGAGAAAGATGACGAGGAGTTGGGTGGCTGAGGGAGTGAGGATGATCAGGGAAGAGATGGGGGAACCATGATCAGAACCTACTGTGCAGAAAAACATTATTTTTAATAAAAAGAAGTCTCAAAATGTAAAGTATATTGAACATGTTGTTCAGTGGCCTCCAGACCTGGACTCTCAGCAAAGACTTCCTATGTTCTTCCAATGTTATGTCCCTTCTCTCTTAGGCGCTGCTCTCTGTATGGAAATATGGTCTATTTATCAACAGGAAATGACATCACAGATTTCAGGGCAGCATTGAATAAAAGCATAAGTGCATAAGCGGTTTCCATGAGTATGAAAAAAGAATTTAAATCACTTTTTTTTTCTTTTTGCAAAAGCCAAGAAATGTGTGCTTCATTACAGAAACAGTTCCACTCAAACAGTCCAAACCAATTTTGAAAAGTGAGGATAAATGGAGGTGCAATCTGTCTTTTCCAATCAGCCACTGTCTCGCTACGGCAGGAGGTCCTGCACCATAGGTGGTAAGGGAAAGGAGCCTGTGGTCACAGATGTGAAGGCGAAGACTTGCGGGTATTCAGAGGAAGGTTACAGTGACAACGGTGAAGTAGAGAAACCGAGTGAATAGTGAGAGAGCTTGCTTGCAGTTTAGATGTGAAACAGCCAGACCGACCATATAAGGGGAAAGACAGGGCTCTGGGAGGCAATGTGAGCAGCAGGCCAGCTGGTGAGCCCCATGTGTTTGTGTGGTTAGGAACTGGGGCTCCCATTGAGCGTGATGGTACACTCTGTACCCACATCTGCTACCCACAGCTGCCAGGTTGCTAAGGTAGAAGGATGGCAAGGGGCCGACAAGCTCAGGCTACCTGGCAGGATATCAAAGCCCCCTTACCTCTCCTCTCTTCTCTCCTCTCATCTCCTTTTGCTCCCCACAGAGAACTGGGCTGTGAATTAATGCGGACCTG
>NC_022009.1:67015573-67017007 GCF_000317375.1 Microtus ochrogaster
CAAACTTGTTTTGGGATATCCTCATGATACAAAAAGGCGAAATCTAATACAAACTATATAAATTTTTTACAAACATTTATCCAACCAATTATTTAACTGAAACATTCATTTTAATGTTATCCAATATAATTATTTTTATCCAATTAAATTTGAAAAAAAGATTAATGTGCAATCACACACACACACACACACACACACACACACACACGTTTTCAATTAATGAAGAGTATTAACAATGAAGCCAGTTCAAGTAGGTGCAATTCCTTCTACTTACCATAAGGTGGCACCAAAGGATGCTTTAATGTATGGTTCTAGTTAGGCAAGGTTTTGCCAAGACAAGTGTTTGCAATGTTAGGGAGGACTGGGGCTCTCACCTGTAACCACCTCAGGCAAGAAACTGGAGGCGGAGCTTTGGACAGGTGTTCAGCTGACCAGCAAGTCTGGGCATCCAACAGTCCTAAGACACTGGGCCAGCCCAGAGGAGCCTCAGCTATCAGTAGCTTCTCTGAGGCTCTAGTGCCTTCAATGTCTAGAATTCTCTTTGGTGTGGGTAAGACCAGGAACATCCCATTACAAATATGTCCAAAAATCACCTTCCAGGGGAGAGGTCAGGTGGTCTCAGCCCTAAAGAACTACAGGCAACTGAGAAATGCTGAAGTCAGGAGAAGCTCTTCCCGGGGAAGAGCACCCCAGCTGGTTTATCCAATGCTAAATGGCCAGCCCTGAAGACATGTGCACACAGGGAACATTACATGGACTGAGTAGGTTGTATTTATGTATTTAGGAATATATATAAATATGTAACAGCAATTAAAGAGAAATAGGCCATGAATTTGAAGGAAAGCAAAACTGAGGGTGGGGGAAGTACATTGGAAGATTTGGGAGCGGGAGAAAAGAGAAATGACATAACTATCAATATATATTTAATATATATTAAATTTAATATATATATTAGAAGTTACCTACCAGCTCACCAGTACAACTTCAGCAAAAGTGCTCAACTTCTTCCAGAAAGCTATGCTGTTTTCTGTTATGCTAAAAACAAACAGAAAGGAAGAAAGGGAGCCGCAGCTGCAGCAAAAGCCTGTAGCTCAGGTGGTAGCATACTTGCCTTGCAAACACAGGGTCCTAGGATTGATCCATGGCACCGTATACACCCAGCATGGCAGTGTTCACTGCTGAAGAGGCAGAGGCAGAAACATCTGAAGTTTAAGGTCATCCTCAGTCCATATTAGCAAGGCTGGCCTGGCCTATATGAGATCCTGCCCAAGAGAGGGACCAAAGGAGGGAGGGAGTTTGTGCCAAGGAATCTAACTTGTCCAAGATCATACAGAATAGTTTACTCTAGATCTGTATTACTTCACGGTCCAGTTCTTTGTGAGTGTGTAGGGGGCAACAGAAGAGGAGAGGGGTGGAGAAGGGGGAGGGGAGGGG
>NC_022009.1:67017107-67030434 GCF_000317375.1 Microtus ochrogaster
GAGACTTTGATATCCTGCCAGGTAGCCTGGGCTTGTCTGTCCCTTGCCATCCTTCCTACCTTAGCATCTTGACTACTGTGGATACAGACTGTACCATCACACTCAGTGAGAGCCCCAGTTCCTAACCACACAAACACATGGCCTCTCAAAACATGTGACAGGAAGGAAAGAATTACTAGTCTTTTTACCAAGAGAGTGAGGAAAGTTCGGGAGAGGAAACCAAAGCAAGCAGGACTAAATGTGCTGGTTAGAATCAACAACCATTGACAACAGTGTGGAGAGGGAAGAGTGACAGCGGCCTGAGGTCTGAGAGAGGATAACTGTCACACGTTCCTGGAGAACCGCTTTCCGAACAAGGCTGTAGGACTCTGTGAGTGTGGCCGTTTGTGGCTGTCAACATGAGGTCATCAAGTGCCATAAATAAAGGTCACGGAGTCTACAATTGGCGAACCTAAAGAAGCTAAGTAAGAAGGTGAACCCAAAGAAAAACATATAGTTATCCTTTTGGCTATGGGAAGTAGACAAAGTTGCCGGGGGGAGAATTGGGATCTTGGGGGTGGGATGGGATGGGGGTAAGGGGAAATGGGGAGAGAAAAGGGAGAAGGGGAGGATGGAGGGAACTTGGGGAAAAAGGATGATTGGGATAAAGTAAGGTTGGATAGGGGAGCACATAAGCACAATTCTTAGATAAGGGAGCCACCTTAGGGTTGGCAAGAGACTTGAACCTAGAGTGGCTCCCAGGAGCCCAGGGCGATGTCCCCAGTTAGTTCCTTGGGCAGCTGAGGACAGGGAACCTGTAATGAGCCTATCCTATAGCAATACTAACGAATATCTTGCATATCACCATAGAACCTTCACCTGGTGATGGATGGAGATAGAGACAGAGACCCACACTGGAGCACTGGACTGAGCTCTCAAGGTCCCAGTGAGGAGCAGAAGGAGGGAGAACCTGAGCAAAGAAGTCGGGACCACGAGGGGTGCACCCACCCACTGAGACAGTGGATCTGATCTACTGGGAGCTCACCAGGGCCAGCTGGACTGTGACTGAAAAAGCACGGGATGAAACTGGACTCTCTGAACATGGCGAACAATGAGGGCTGATGAGAAGCCAAGGACAATGGCAAGGGGTTTTGATCCTACTTAATTTTCTGGCTTTGTGGGCGCCTAGCCAGTTTGGATGTTCACCTTCCAAGATATGGACAGAGCGGGGAGGACCTAAGACTTACCACAGGGCAGGGCACCCTGACTGCTCTTTGGACTGGAGAGGAAGGGGGAGAAGTGTGGGAGGAGGGGGAGGGAGGTGGGAGGCTGGGAGGAGGCGGAAACTTGTTTTTTTTTTCCTTTTCTCAATAAAAAAAATAAAAATAAAAAAAAGAGCTCTGCCTTCATCACGCCCAGCTTTACCTACGTTTTCATTCTTTTTTAAATTTTCTTATGTCTATGTATACGCATCTGCTTGGGTTTATGTGTACCACATGAATAGAGATGCCTGAAGAGGCTGAAGCCATCAGTTCCCCCGGACTAGAGTTATAAATGATTGAGAGCCACCAGATACGGTGCTGGTAACTGAACTCAGGTCCTCTAAGAAAGCAGTAGGCTCCCTTAACTATTGAGCCACTTCTCTAGTTCCACCATTTACTTTTCATTAGTTAACACAATTAACTCCATTTTGATCCAAAAACTTCCATCTGTTTCCTTTATTTCATCATTAGATTGGAATGCATTGGAAGCAATGCATTCAAAATATAGGAAAGGCATCGAACTTAAAACCTAATGAAACCAATGATGTATAATACTCTAGGCTAGACATGCTATTATAAAATCCCCAGATTTCAGCTTGCCACATTCTCTATGATTAGCTTCCAAAATTTCCAATATCTCAACTTAAACTTCTCAGATTCCCTAACAACATTTTCTGGTTAACTAAATTCCCAACATTTCAGGTATTTTCTTCTTCCCTTACTGACATTGTAACATTTATCTAGAACTGTATTAAGTGGTTCATCATTAGAGCTCTATTGCAAAGAACTGTGTATACACACAAAACTGCCGAAATGCTATGTGTTTAAAAGATCATTTTGTATGTCTTTTACTAGTACTACTTGGTTTTTTTTTAAAGAAAGAAACGGGCAGGATACACACACACACACACACACACAGACACACAGACACGGACATGGACACAGACATATGGACATAGGAAGGAAAAGAATCCCTCACCCTGGAGTATGGTTGAAACCTCACTAGCTGAGCAGCAGGAATTCCAACACAATTAATATTTGTAGTAGAGGCTACCAACAGAGAGATAACAGTCCTTTCTTGTGTAGCTAGTTTGTGTTGAAATGGCAGTTTTGCCCAGACATGTTCTGAGAATTGCACACTAGCGTATTAGCTTTGTTGGTAGTGAAGACATTCTAACTTCCTGCAGCCTCATGGTCTAGACTTTTATCTTACTAACATCTGTCGGGTATATCTAAACCACCTAAATAGCTCATTAATTTCCTTAACAATCCATTGAAAATAACTTTCAAAATTAACAAAATTCTTGGGGTTAGCGAGATGGCTTCCATGGTTAAGAGTGCTTGCTGTTCTTGTAGAGGGCCTAGGTTCAATTTCCAGCACCCACATGCCTCTTCACAACTGTCCATCACTCCAAATTCAGGGGGTCTGGTTGCCCTCTTCTCACCTCCACGGGCACTGCCATGTACATAGTGTACAGAGGTATAGAGAAGCAAAATACTCATATACATCAAATAATTTCTAATTACCTATATATCCACATATACACGTTATATGTGTAGACAGATGATAGATGATAGGTAGATAGATAGATAGATAGATAGATAGATAGATAGATAGATAGATAGATAGATTTATTTTAAAGAAAACAAAGTTCAACCCTCTGAGAAGCCCATATCTCTGCTCTTCTCATCACGCAGTCCCTTCTCATAATACAGATCAGGTGACAGGAAATGGACCATGGGGCAAGTTCAGTTCTAAGTAAATAAAATAACCCTGGGACTTTGTACTCCCTGTGTGTGTTCTAGAAAACACATCTGCCTAGTGCGGGTGACAGATGCGTATGAAGGTTGAGAGTAGCATTTCCTAAGAGACTTCCCCAACAAGGTGGCTGCAAAGCCCAAGTGACCCTGAGCATTTCCTCCAAGGACAGATGGTTAGCAAAACCTGGGCATGCCCTTCCTATGGCTTAGGTCACTGAAAAGGTTACTGTGTTTCCACAGTGTGCAGAGGAATGGTGATGAAACTGGCAGGGGAGGGGAGAATGATAGTCTAAAGACACAGTGTCTCTCTTTGTCTCTTTTGAAAGGGGACCTCAAGGAGTTACAGTTTCCTGGGGAACCGTATCCTGGAAAAGGGGAGAATGATAGTCTAAAGACACAGTGTCTCTCTTTGTCTCTTTTGAAAGGGGACCTCAAAGAGTTACAGTTTCCTGGGGAATCGTATCCTGGAAAAGGGGAGAAACTGAAGTCTACCAGTGACAGAAAGAACATCTTCAGAGAATAATGATTACTGAATACTTAAAACACACACACACACCTTTCAACCTTAAAGGCAAAATTAAAGAGATCATATATTTCGGAGTCGTTTTGAGTGGCCATGGCCCAGCAACCCAGATTTAGATTACCCCAATTCCATGTTCCAACGTGGAAGCAGTTTCATGAAGTCTTACAGTTTTACAGAAAAAAAAGAGAGGCTTAAGCCTAGGCAAGATGCATTGGTGAAGGCATCGGAGAGGCCGTTACAGCAAGAGGGGGAAGGTCTTCTACAGGCAGCAGATACTATCTGATGACACTTTTGGCTTGGGGCTGGTGGAAGCTAACGGTCTACTAAGATAATGGATTTTAAAGGGTTTTAATCCTTTAATCACAAGATGTCAGTTCTGACAAGGAGGTGGGCACAGAATGGGGATACCTGAGATAATACAGCTGGCCTCTGAGCTGGTGGCCTCCATCTCTCCACACTACATACAGTACCTTTCATCAGTAAATTAGTCTCTACGGTTTCTTTCCAGAAATTTTCATTCACAGTTCCTCCTGTTGACCAAGCGGGGACTATGTTGTACATTTTGCACTACATTTTGTACATAGAGGGGATAACATATTACTTATAACACTCTGAGTGTGATAGCTAAGAAAAACTCCTTAACATAACCCAAGACTTTAATAAGGCCCTCAGATTTTTACTAAAAATGACTACATGATGGAAGTACCATTCAGGCACACAGACCCCACCACCAGCAAAAAAAGAAAACAAAGATCTACTCCTTCAAAGTCTGTCAGGAGAGTTTATCATGAGCTATTGTGGGCCATGATGCAATTACAACTTATAGCAATTGATAATTCAGATGTCAACTTACCCGCGAAATTATTCTCAGATGGAGGAACCCTGCCTGGCAGAGCCGCCAGGGCCGCTGACTCTGGAAACTGTTGCTTTCAGCTGTGATTTCGCTTGTACAGTAACAGCTATGATATCTCCCCATTACCATGCATATTCATATAATGTGTACATGCAATCTCATGATTACACCCCAGTCTTATGGGCCCTCGAAAGTTTTCGATAAGTCTATAGTTCTGGAAAAGTCTTTAAATTTTCCAACCTTCTTTATTGGCCTCTGTAGCTCCACTTCTGGCTGACTGTTCTTGTTAACTGAAGTATGTCAACCCGGAACACGTTTTTTGTGCTTAAAAGCTCACTATGAGAAAGACCCGGGGCTACGCTGGGTGTTGGGAATCCCAGTGTAGTTGCCAGCCAGCTAATAAAGACTTTCTATAAACCTAAGCCCATGTCCAAGCAGTCTTCTCCAGTCAATACCCAACAACATTAGGTAGGAGGCCAACCCTATGAGCCTGTGAGGCTGTTAAGACAATACCAAGGATTCTAGGAAAGCAAACGACCCAGAAGCTCTCTCACAGCTGCAGAAACACATCTGCAATAGTCAAGTGTGGCCTTTGCCTTTTAGAGTGACCTTCCCCTTTACCTGGACCTCAGTTCCAAATCTGACCACGGGAACTGAGAACAGCTGCAGCTTAAACTAAAATTTCAACTAATTATAATTTAAATGCAGTCTGTGGTCTCTCTCTCTCTCAGTGTTTTCTAACCCTGTAGTCATCACTAGGAAGGCCTTCCTGGGATCATCAGATGTAGATAAGGCAGGACAGCAGCCTTCAGGAGACAGGACAGGAAGAGCACTGAAAAGACCACTGAGAAAGAAACTCTTGGATCATATCAGAGCTATCAGCCATCTGGATCTGACTTGGTTTGTATGTCCTCTGCATCTGACACATTTATATGTGACATATAGTAGGAATACTAGATTTAACATTAAATAACCAAGAACAGAATAGTTTGGCTAGTTCGGGCAACAGACAAAGGAAAAATGTGTATTTTAAGTAATCAAATTTTACATATTTTAAAAACTAGATTGGCTATTTGACTCCTCCTGCATTTACAATTAATTGTACCTTATGAACTATTTTACTTATATTTAAGTTGTTAGAAATGGGACATTAGAAGGAGTCACTGTAGTCTCTTTTTAATAGCAAAATAGAAATGTTATTTAATTAATTTTTAATCCAGGCTGATTGTACTATAGGACACTTTAGATACTAATTAAATCAAGAAACATCAGTCTATAAGGTGGAAAATATTATGTACATTGTTGTTAAAGACTGATGTCTTTTATATAATTTGGCTAAGAAGACTCAACCCAAATTATTGGGGATCTCTAGCTAGAGTAAATGGAATTAAAGTTTAATTTAAAAACTAGAAAAATTATTCTGGATAATTAGAATATATACATATATACACACACATATATATATACACAGAGAGGCAGTGAAACCCTTGAATCTTTTAAACACTAGTTTGGATAAGGTAGAGGTTTAGGGTAAGCAGTCATAGCAACAACAAAAACATGATTAAATGAAAGGCTATCATATCATCATTTGTAACTTCATTAAAACCAAGATCAGTATTATTTTATCACTTTGAAATAGACCAGGTGGAATATTAAGCATCACAAACATTTTTTTTTAACTATAAACGAAAGAAAAAATGAGAGAGAAGATTACTTGGAAAACTCGATTGTCAGTAGTGTTGAAGATGAGATCATCCAGCATTTTCAAAGTCCGCGTGGGTGTGCTCTCAGATGACATGAGAAAAGTCACCACCCGACTTCCATAATGTACAAGGGATTCATAAGTACCTAGATACAGTCCTGATCTTTTAATCAGAATGGAGTCTTTAACGTGTTTTTTTTTTCTTTTAGTTGGTGATTGAGGCAATCTTCGTGGACAAAGCCTAAGCTGTTGCTATTGCCTGGGTGCGTAGCCAGCTTTGCAAACCAGTCCAAATTCAAATGCTCAAGCGCCCTTCTGTAAAGTGGGAACAATGATGGAACCAGTGTTGATCTACAGTGTCAGTACTGTGTAGCCCTGGATGATCTGAAATCCTTTATATAGACCTGACTGGTCTTACACTCAGAGATCTGCTTGCCTCTGCCTCTTTTTTCCCTTCTGTTTCTACCTTTCTTTCTCTCTTCCTTCCTTCCTTCCTTCCTTTGTTTTTTTGTTTGTTTGTTTGCTTTGGGATTTTGGTTTTTCAAGACACGGTTTGGCTGTGTGGCCCTTGCTGTACTAGAACTCACTCTGCAGACCAGGTTGGCCTTGAACTCATAGAGATCTGCCTGCCTCTGCCTCGACTGCTGGAATTAAAGGTGTGAATCACTGCTACCTGGGTATGCCTCTTCTTCTTGAGTTCTAGTACTAAAGGCATGTTCCACCATGCCTGACCATAAGCAATTTTTTTAAAAAACTAATAATGTGATGTTTTACATACAGAAAGTACTGTTACCAGGACCTCTCTTTGGCTTACCCTGGACTCCTGTCTTTGGTTTTACAAGATGTTGATTATAAAGAGAGTGCCCAAATCTGATATAGCCACATCATGTAAGTATCAAACTGTCTGCCTAACATGGCCAAGAGGAGAGATAGTGAGGCAGAAGTAGTACTGAAGAATTAAATGTCTAAGCACTCCCCAAATTTGGAGATATACACAGACCTATAGATTCCAAAAGCTAAGTAATCTCAAAAAGAAATTTATGTCAAAGGCAAAAATGAAATAAAATAAAAAAGAATCAATAACACATTACCTGTAGGAGTAAAAATAATTAAAATATATCATTAGCACAAAACATAGAAAGACACATAGAGACTGTTAATATCACCGGTCAAGAAGAAGACCACTACCACAATCTTTGAGCCAAATTTGTAGCAAGCTTTAACTAAATACTGGCCAGGATGATGGACTCTGGCCAGATCCCTTCCTGAGCTCAACAGATCCATTCCTGTTGAGCGGAAGCCCTGGAGACAGTTGAGAATTCTGTGCTTGCACACCAGACACCTGGATGACTGTCACCTTCATCCTTCTTATGGGTTCTAAGAAGGTGATTGCACCATGTGGTTGATAGATTCGTAGGTCTGTTTTTACTGGTATGGTTTTGATGAACCCATGTGTTCATCTGTTTCCCATCTCCTTTGATAAGTTCATAATTGGTATCTTTTCACATAAGTTATTTAACAATCTGTGTTTCATGGATGGTGATGGTTGGTTGGTGGCATCTATGTATACATAGAGTCATCCAGGGCATGGCTTTCATAGAGTAGAAAACCTGGTCCTCTAAGGATAGCAGGTGACTTAAAGGATCTCACAGTACAGTTGTTTTTAATTTGTTTGTTTTATTTTTTGACATATGCACATGAGTGCAGTGCCTTCAGGGGCCAGAAGAGAGTGTCATATTCCCCGGAGCTGGATGAAGTTATAGACAGTTGTGAGCCATCAGACATGAGTGTTAGGAACTGACCTTGAGTTCTCCGGGAGAACAGGAAGTACTCTCAACTGCTGAGCCCTCTCTCTCCAGCCCTTGCTTTCTTGTTTTCATTGACAGGCTTAAGTTAAGTACGCCTTGTTCACTATGCATGTCCGGTCCCATAAAGCCCCTGCTATTAATCGCATGCATGCCCGGCCACACATAACACAAGATGAAAGCAGTGGTTCTTCCAGAAAGCTCACTCACAGGAAACACTTGCCTCACTGTGTGTGCACCTGAAACCAGTATAGACTGGCTCAAACCCACTGCCTCTAGTTCCAGGATGTGTCTTACTTTCTTTTTAAACTTTTCTCTTTTTCTTAACTGTTGTGCTTACACTAACATTGAAATATCTTTAAAGACGTCACCGAGTCTGCATCATAAATTGGCAAATCTTAAAGTTCCTTTCGGCGACTGGTTAAGGTTCATGGAAGTCCTAAGGAACTCCTCAGACTGCTAAGGGTGACAGTGTCTCCTCACCAGTGTCTCCTCACCAGTGGCGTCATCAGTAGGACAATTGCGGTGTGACTCTCCTGTGAGAAGCCTCTGCCCATCCTTTCAGCTGTTTCTTACTTTTATGGGAGCACCTCTCTTTCTTTCAGACCTCTGTGTAAGTCTGTACAAGACTCCAACAGAGGTCTTCCTAAATGTTGGATCATTTGGACCATCTGCTCCTATCAGGGAGTCTTCAGGGGGTCTTCCTTGATCAAACCTAATTTTTCTTAACCCAAAATGAATCCACAGCCTCTCATTTCCTGTGGAAACAAAAACAAAACCTCTTCTCCAAAGTAACAAATCTTTTGACTTAAATTTTGAAGTCAAAGCATTTTCAAAATATGTATGTTGGATTAATCCAGCAGCATTTATAAGCAAATGTCTTTTAGCAGCTGTTGTTCCTCCCTCAGCATTCAAACAATTCAAAGAAAGCATAATAACATACAGTATCCAGACTCTCTGTGTGTTTTCCATCTTTACATGGCTTTATTTTAAATTCTATTTCTTTTATTGTTACTTTTAATTTTTGGCTTTTGAAACAGGGTTTCTCTGTGTATCTTTGGCTGTCCTGGCACTCACTCTGTAGACCAGGTTATCCTTGAACTCACTGAGATCCACCTGCCTCTGCTTCACAAGTGTTGGGATTAAAGGTGTGTGCCACTACACCCAACAACTCTCTTTTTTATTTTAAGGACTCTATCCTTTTTCTTTTCTCTCCCAAATCTACATATATTTTTAAACGCACTGCAAACTGTTTAGAGACTTTTTCATCTGAAACTATCTTTACTGTATCTCTCTTTTTCTGACCACACGAGTCTTTAATTTGCTAGTAGATATGGCTAGGATTAAAGTCGAGGCTTTGACAGCTGAATCAAACCCATTCCTTAGCTTTCTGAGAGTCTAGCCTCACGGCAGCGGTACATGTTTATAAACATGGCCAGCGTCATGTTTATTGCCACAAACTGTGGAGTTTCAAGGTCCCTGCTACCACCAAGAAGCATGCTATTGGCTATTCATCAACACCATTTAAGTGTTTGGTGGGGTCTCTTAAAAGAGTTGCAAGGTTTTTGCAGCTAAAGCTGAGTCAGAAATCCTCTCTTAAATGAAGTGCACTTGCATCTAGCAAACAGAACGCACCTGAGATAATGCTACCAAGAAACCATGCCTAACTCTCTTCTTTTTTGTCTAGAATTATTTCCCAAACTCTCTCAGGTTTTAAGTGGATTTAGCTGTCCATGTTTGTGCCATTTGTAATAAGAAGTTGCTTGTTTATTTATAATTAAGAAATATAGACTAATAGATAATCATCTATAATAGTCAAGCTTGTAGTTATGTTAGTTAGATTTTCTAGATATATAGAGATATATTTCAGTTAGGTAGATATTCTTCAAATATTTCAGAGACCTTCAGAATATGGCATTTAAAATGTTTTAAGAACTTAGACTTTTCATGACAGTGAGACACATCTGCTCCTGACAGCACCAATAACTTTAAGAGGATGATGGGCATCGAAGAGGCTTCCTATGGAGCTTGTTAGCCATTTGGACAAGAAATTGCTCTTGTATGGACTGTTTGATGCTATGCTGTATGAACTGGACATGCAGGACCCCCAGAGAAAATGACTGCTGAAGTTGCCTAAAAAAAGTGAGACCGTCCTTTGGGGTTCCTGCTTCATGAAAGAGATTGCCAGACCTTCTGCAGGTTACAGAAGAAAGTGACTGACAAATTGTCAAATTGAAGGACTATCACAAGTAAACTTCACACATTTGAGAAATTGTTCAGCAATATGTTTCACAGTTTATTTTACTTTGTAGACCAGATTATTCTATGGACCAGCTGTGCCATCACACATCCACAATAAACATGCAAGCCTTTTTTCGATGAAGTGTATGCAGGCACTGTTAATAGAAAAAAAAATTGAGGCAAAAATTTATAACATGTTATTTTAATACAAGTCCCAATGTCTGAGATGGGAGAAGTAGCTTAGAAGCTAAGAACACTTGCTGCTCCAGTGAGGACCAGAGATCAGATCCCAATATCAGTCTAATAAGCTGGATGTGTGCTTGCATTGCCTGCAGTCCAGACATTGAGAAGGCAGAGAGAAGAGAATCATTGAGATTTGCTATCTGCCAGCTCAGCCAAAGGAAAAACAAACAAACGAACAGGAGCTCCAAGTTCAGTAAGAGAATACAGCAGAGTGACAGAGTAAGACACCAGATGCCCTTCTTTGGTCTCTGTGTACATGCATACGGGCACATATGTCCCCACACATGCACAAACACACACATGTACACATAAAACATACATGCACACACATACACAAAAACACACACACACACGTGCACACACACACATACACACACACACATATGTACACATGACTACACACAAATATGCACACGTGCACACACATGCCACACAATGCACACATATGCCCATGTACACACACATGAACACATGTATGCAAACATACAAATGAATGAGGGCAATGCCTTATTTCCACATTTGGATGGACTAGACCAGCTGGCACTCTGCTTTGTATGAACAGACCACCAGGAAGATCCTCACGTGGAAACAGAGATTGTTTGTCAATATCTGAAAGACCTCAACCAGGGCTACAAATGTCTGTGATGATTACGACTACTTCTTCTATCCAAGGAACTCAGTGACTGTAGGGCGCATGCCACACTTTGGAGCAGAACTGTCCCAGAGATGTTCATGCTCACCATGGTTTCCCAATAAAAGTACCTCTTATCTGACTGTCAGGAAAGCATTCATGTGTGCCCAAACTGAAGGGCGTACTATGGAAACCCAGGCTTCTGTTTACGTGAGCATAAAGATCTTGTCCTCAACTGGGGCAAAGGCAGGATGATGGTTGTTTAGCCACAGATGACACTCCTTCCCCACCTCTTGGCATCTTATGTATGCTTTCGGCCCGCACTGCGCACTCCTGTGTTTATCCACAAAGGGAATCATGCCTCCCTCAGTAGAGCAGCCCTCAGCATCTTTCCAAGCTGTGCTTTTCTCTGTGTCTTGTCTAAGCAGAGACAAGAGGCTGTCTACACTGAGGGCCCACTGGTAGGGATCTCTCTGCTGAACCGAGAAGGTGTAATTATTGGGTTGAGCTGGACATGGTAGCCCAGGGGTGCGTATGCTTCAGGAAATGAGGGAGCAGTGACTGCGGTTCAAGGAAGAGAGTCTGCAGGAAATCCTACACATCAGAGTTTGAATCCAGACCTGGGAATTCCAGCAAAGCACTAGGTGAGTCTAGGGGTACTGTTTCTCCATGCTGGCATGTACATGCTCAAAATACAGGACAGAGAAGAGACCCTAAAATGAGATGCCCTGGGTATCAAACTCAAACAGGCCTAGGATCAACTTAGGACCTTGTTGGAAATAAGATTCTAATTCAGGAGACTTCAGAACAAAGTCAGGGTCAAAGACTATGAACCTGGATTTTTAATAAGCACCCAAAAGGACTCTGATGAAGACATTCCATGACTACATTTTTTCAAAGGAATTTAAATGTTATAGTCACGCTCAACTTACTATGATTATCATTGGCAAAGCATTCCCCAGTTAAAATGAGGTGTGTGGTGTGTGTATGTGTGTGTGTGTGTGTCTCCTATGTGAGTTAATCTCTCATATTGGTTAATGTGTACTCTGTTAATTTCCACTGCAAGATGTCTCTAGCAGCCATGCCACAGCAAATTAAGTACTATCAATAAAAGCCCAGCCCTAGAAGGCAAGGAGTGTAGCCATGATAGGATGGCTTCCTAATTGCAGGGTGCAGCAACATACGATGGTCTTTAGAGTTATTGTGTAATAATGGTATCACAGGTCATAAACTCCAGGGCAGAGTTTATAAATTAGCACTGCAATAACTCCTATAGTACTGTTTGATTTGTTTGGGGGGGGGGCATGTGGGTTTGTTTTTTATGTTTGTTTGTGTTTGGTTTTTTTGGTATATAGGCAATACAAGGCTAAGGTTGTAACTCAGTGGTGGAGTGCATGCCTAACGTGCACAAGGCTCCATATTGACTCTCTCTCTCTCTCTCTCTCTCTCTCTCTCTCTCTCTCTCTCTGTGTGTGTGTGTGTGTGTGTGTGTCACATGACAAAATGTCTTCTGTTAGTTTGGTGTTTTACGACTGAGAAAAAAGACCTTCATAAAGCTGTCAAGGTTATTCAGATTTTATAACAACCAAAGAGATAAAAACAAAATCCCAGAGTCCCACAGAAACAATGACCTAAGAAGAGAACTGATGGTGAACGCACTGCTGTAAAGCAAAAGACAGTGCTGAAATCAATCCAAACTGCAAACGGGTTGTTTTGAAGGAGAGAAGCCACTACTCCAAGTGCAGTGACACCTAGTGACAAAGAATCTATCCATGTTTAGCAATGATAGGGCTTGTCAGGTGTTCGAAACAGTTTCCTAAGTTCTCAGAATGAGGAGATCGATCTCCATGGTGTCCTTTGTCCTTTGTGCCATTGTGGGGATAAGGATTAACTGTAAAGCTCACTCCTATTGGTATTCAATCTGTTGCCTCATTGCTTTCTGTTCCTAAAGTCCTACGAACTCTGATTCATTGTGTACATGACTGGGCTACTGCCATTCCTTCCTGGGTGTGGCTGGCCTACTGTTGTTCCTTCTTGGATGTTGCTGGTCTAATGCCTTTCCTTCCTAGGCATGGCTGGTCTAATGCTATTTCTTCCTGGTCATGACTAGTCTGCTGCTATCCTTCCTGGTCATGACTGGTCTACTGCTATCCTTCCTGGTCATGACTGGTCTGCTGCTGTTCCTTCCTGGGCATGGCTGGCCTACTGTTATTCCTTCCTGGGTGTGGCTGGCCTACTGCTATTCCTTCCTGGGTGTGGCTGGCCTACTGCTATTCCTTCCTGGGTGTGGTTGGTCTACTGCTATCCTTCCTGGTCATGACTGGTCT
>NC_022009.1:67030557-67047029 GCF_000317375.1 Microtus ochrogaster
GCATCTGCACTTACAGTGATTTTTAATGGTTCTTAATTTATTTTATGTTGATGCTTTTGTGGCAAATTTGTTTATTTATGTGTGTATGGGTGTTTTGCCTGCATGTGTATCTGTGCACCACATGTGTGTAGTGCCTGCAAAAGCCAGAAGAGAGTATCCGATTTCCTGGAACTGGGGTTACAGGTGGTTGTGAGCCACCATGTGAAAGAGCAGCCAGTGCTCTTAACTGCTGAGCCATCTCTCTAGCTTCATTATGGCCATTTTTGTTTATATATCTACTCTATCCATATTGACTATGCAGAATTTATTTCAATGTACTTTGTCTTTTGGGGAGAATACTGAAGATGAACTTGTGACTAAACATATATTCTACCATTAAACTAAACTCCCAGATACAGTGACTTGGTTTTATATATATTTGCAGTTGATAAACTATAGACCCATTTATTTCCTTTTATAGCACAACATGGGTGATGACAAACAATTTGTCAGTCAATTTGTGGTCTTTTATTTTTCTTCTGGGTTGTAATATACAGTAGTAATCAATGTGTTTTTTAAGAGCCAGGTGTTCTGTATTTCAAATGGTAGAGGGATAATATAGTTGGCACACAGCAATATGTGAACAAGACTACCTTCCTTTTGAGAGCCACTTCACATTCACACTTAATGTGTTTAGAAACAGATCTCCATTGAGTGTTTGTCTTGTTGCAGCAGATTTACTGTAGATTATTTTATTTAATCTTTATGCTTTCCCTGAGAAAAAAGCACTCTTTCTGTCCTTATTTCACATGTGGTATGAATGGTACTCGGTGTGAGGAATGGCCCAGGAGAGAAAGCCAGGACGACACAAGCCCTGCCTCTGTCTGTGAAATCCCATCTGCTCCAAGGGGATTCCCTCTAGCTTCTGCTTTGAATACTGACCAAGAAAGAAATCAAGGAGGAATCAGCTACTTCTGAGCCTTTTGAGGTCAGCAGTGAACAGGAGGAACCACAGACAGTCAGACAGTAGGGATACAGTTGGGCTCAGGCGTGAAGCCCTAGCTGTTAGACCCAGGGCCTTGTTCGTGCTAGAACACTTTGACAGTGTACATCTCCTGCCTGAATGTCTGTGGACCACATGCATGCCCGATGTCTACAGAGGCTAGAAGAGGCCATTACATACCCCGGAAGCAGGAATTATAGGAGGGTGTGAGTTAACATGTGGGTGCTAGCAATCAAACCTAGGCCCTTCAGAAGAGAAGCCAGTACTTTTAACTACTGGGCCCACCTCCCCAGCCCCCTTTTTTTTGAAGCTTTATTTTGAGACAGGATATTGCTAAGTTGCTCAGGATAGCCTTGAACTTTCTTTTCCATCTAGTGTGGTGGTTCTCAACCTGTGGGTTCTGACCCATTTGGGGTCTCATATCAGATATCCTGTATATCCGATATTTACATTATGATTCATAACAGTAGCAAAATTACAGTTTTGAAGTAACAATAGAATAATTTTGTGGTTGGGGCCACCACAACATGAGAAACTATATTAAAGGGTCATGCATCAGAAAGGTTGGGAACCACTCACCTAGGGAGTCACTGACCTTTTGAGCTTCCTGATTAAACATCTAGGCTGTTTATGGGATATATCTTTTTTTTTTTTTTTGGATTTTTCGAGACAGGGTTTCTCCGTAGCTTTTGGTTCCTGTCCTGGAACTAGCTCTTGTAGACCAGGCTGGCCTCGAACTCACAGAGATCCGCCTGCCTCTGCCTCCCGAGTGCTGGGATTAAAGGCGTGCGCCACCACCGCCTGGCTATGGGATATATCTTTACTGTTCCTCTGAAGGCCATGTATTGAACGCTTGCATCTTGCATTGGAAGATAGTGGAGCAGTGGTGGCAGAGGTAATGCAGGTCAGGACACTGGGGGTGGATCCGTGGAGGAGGCATCCGAACATAAACTCCACCTCCTCCCTTGGTTCCTGGGTTCATTGAAATGAGCAGCTTTCACTCGTACATTCTCCCTACCTTATAAAAGGTTCAGAAATGGACCAAGAGAGGATCCTCTAATGAGAGGTGTCTTTAAATTACAATACTGTTACGAAGTAAAATTGGCTTCATTTATCCACCCATTGAGTAGTTTTGTGTTAATGCCTGATACATGAAGCACACAGTTCTGGATTCTGGTAATCAAACCTAAGCTAAAAAAAAAAAAATAGCTAAGACCCTGTCCCCACAGAGTTCACTCTCTAGTAAGAGGAAAACAAACCTCAAAATGTAAACAAATCAACAGGATAATTTCAGAGTAAGTACTGAGAGCCCACTAACCAGGACAGCCAAGGACCTTAGATAAGAATCACGGTGAGGGGAACCAGGAAAATATCTGCCAAGTCAGGTATGGGAGCATGAGAACTAGATGTGTGCCAAGCATCCCAGGCCTAGGGAGAAGCTGGGTGTGCCAAGGGAGAGGAGGACCCTGCAGGGAGGGCAGGGATCCAAGGACGAGAGGTAGAGTGCGGGACAGAGAGAGGCATGGAAGGCTAAGCGGTGCCTTGGAGGCTTTGAAGCTGAAGAGTGAGGCAATGGAAATAACCGCTAAAGGAAATATTCAGGACTGGCACGGAGAGGAGGGATTGGATGTGGAGAGAAAAGGCAAAGGAGACAGAGCGATTCCTATGAACAGCAGAGATGGAGTCCAGAAGAAAGCTGCCGTGGACCTGAGCAGGCTGGAGTGGAGGAAAGTGGCGGTCAATGAACAATGTGTCTGTGAGTTGCAGAGGAGAGGCGGTGAATAAGGGGGTCAAGAAAACAGACAATAGCAGCGACATTGTGTGCAGTGACAAGCGAGGGAGTCATTATCGATGTGAGATTATCTTCCTGAGAGAATGGCAGGAGGGTTCCCGCAGAGACAGGAAAAGTCAAAGTTCAAAGTCTTGCCACTTAGGGACTCTAAATATATACTCCTCTACCCTGTGGTATGCCTATACCAACCTTGGTACAGGGAACTTATGTTTCAAAAGTTTGGAATGAAGGGCCTAACCAATGGCTAGGCCATTTATATCTTCTTTTGAAGGTAGAGCCTGTTGCCACAGAATATAGCTCTTACTCCACATGAATTAAAAAGGAGTTTATTCTGAGCTAAATGTATGTGATGATAACCAAGAAACAGAGACTGAGATGGCTCCAAATCGCCTGCCCCTCTTTGAAAGAGGTTACGTGAACTTTTCTAGTCACAGAACAAAAGAAAACCATGAATTAGCACATTTACCAGAAGCACCGGTGTGAACATCTTGTAGGTGGGTTGTAGCAAGGCAGGGAAATCACTGCTTTAGCTTTCAGTGCTGTCTAGAGACACTCTTAGCTAAGGGGTCGGCTAAGGATACATTCCATGAGGTTTGCCTTATAATCCACAAAGATGCTATGTCAGATACAAGAGTTGGTAAGACATGCTTATTAAATCGACTAAGGATGGCTTATGATAATTTTGACTTTTGTTCTACAGGATTCCATCTCCCTACAATCACAAAGGTCAAGTCAATCAGTATGAATGATTTTCAGCACAGATGGGGCTCCTTCAGAGAATTTCAGTTCCCAGTCAAACGTTTATTCGAGCTTTAAGGACTTGGGTCTAGCTTTTCTCATTTTATTTTTTTTATTTATTTTATTTAAAAAAATCAATTCTTTTCTCATACAATATATCCTGGTTATAGTTCCCCCACACATGCTTCTCCAAGTTCCTCCTCACCTCCCCACCCCTCTGGACCGACTTCCTTTCTGTCTCATTACAAAAGAACAGGCTCCTGAGAAATAATAACCAGACAATGACAATCCTGAGAAATAACAACAAGACAATGACAAAATAAAAGATAAAACAAAAACTCTCATATAGAAGCTGAACAAGGCAACCCAACAGGAGGAAAAGAGTCCCAAGAGCAGATACAAGAGTCAGAGACCCATTCACTCTCACAGTCAGGAGTCCTATAAATACACTAAGCTAATATCTATAATATGCACAGAGGACCTGGTATAGACCCAAGTAGGCCCTGTGCTTGCTGCTTCAGTCTCTGTGAGCACATATGAGCCTTGTTTAGTTGATTCCGAGAGCGATGAACTCCTAATGTCCTCTATCCCCCTGACTCTTACACACTTTACTGCTCCTCTTCCACAAGATTCCATGAGTGCCGAGTGGGTGGGATTTGATGGAAACCTCCAGTTTATTCTGTGTCTTGACACAATGTGCAGCTGTGGGTCTCTGCATCAGTTCCTATTTTCTTACATCTATGCATCTCTGGTGATTACCAGATAAGGCACTGATCTATAAGTAAAGCAGAATATCACTAGGAATCATTGTATTAATTTTTTGAGACCAGTCATGTTTGGTTTTACCTCCTGTCTCTGGACTATGTAGAATCCGGTTCTTGGTTATCCAAGCATTGTTGGGTATGGATTTCTTCTCATGGAGTGGAAATCATGAAGCAATGTCATGATTTCTCAATGAATTGTGTGGATGTTGTCTTCAGCAATAGGACCCCATTGTCAGTTTGAAGCAACCTTTATCTTGGCATCAGCTTGGCTTTTTAATTTCCATGCAATCCCCTTGCCCAACAACTCAACTGAATGCAAACCAGTTCCTCTACTAAAAGCCTTGCCTGGCTACATGAGATGACCAGTTCAGACTCCGTATCCCCCATTCCTAGGAGTCCTCACGAGGATCATCTCATAGATTCCATGAAGTTTCTACTACACTGGATTTCCACACCATTCCTCAAATGTCTTCTAATTCCATCTCATCCCCATAGCTGATCCGTTCTACTCCTGTCCCCACTTTCCCCCAGTCTACCTATAAAATTTATTCTATCTTTTTCTCCAAGAGAGATTCATGAAACTCCTTTAAACCTCACCTCTTTCCCTAACTCTCTGGGCCTGTGGATTATAGTTTGGTTATCATTTATTTAACAGCAAATATCCACTTATAAGTGAATACAAACCATATCTGTCATGCTGTGTCTGGGTTGCCTCATTCAGGATAAGTTTTTCACTAGTTCCATTCATTTGCATGCAAATTTTATGATCTCATTTTTTCTTAACAGCCGAGTAATAATCCATAGTGTAAATGTTCCACATTTTGTTTATCCATTCTTTCCAGTTTCTGGCTATTATATATAAAGCTGCTATGAACATGTTTGAGCAAGTGTGCTTGTGGTAAGTAGGATAGAGCATCCTTTAGGTGTATGCCCAAAAGTGGTATAGCTTGTTCTTGAAGTGGATTGATTCTCAATTTTCTGAGAAATGGGGAACTGCCGTATTGATTTCCGAAGAGGGTGTACAAGTTTGCGCTCCCAGCAGCAATGGAGGAGTGATCCCCTTGCTATATATCCTTACTTGCATAAGCTATCGCCTGTGTTATTGATCTTAGCTATTCTGAGAGAGTAGTTTTGGTTTGCATTAACCTTATGGCTAAAGATGTTGAACATTTCTTTAAGTGTTTCTCAGCTATTTTGTGGGGCCCCACAGATGTGAGTCCATTCCACCTTCACTAAAGGTCAGAGAGTCTGAGCTTATTTTTACTCTTTCAAAGTTGTTAATAACAGGTGTGGCTACAAACAAGCGCTTCTGACCTAGAGTGTGGTTAATTAGTATTTTGGGTATAGAGGTGGATCCGCTCCACCTGGACCAAAGGTCAGAGAATTCCAGTCTATTCCTTATATCTTGTTAATGAAGTCTATTGCCTCCTCCCTCCCTTTTACAGTGAGGTATATAAGCATGTGGAAAATAAATGCAGGCAGTTCAGTATCCACTGAATTTCCCTCCTGATGTTGTTCTATGTTTCTGCTTTTTATTTCTCTCATATTTCTGTTGCTTTTGCTTAATAATTCTAATCCTCCCACTCCTACCCTGAAATATTCGAATTTTGTCAAGGCTGGTCCCTGATACCATTTGAAAGTCCTCTATTGAGAACTCTCTGTTTAGTTCTGTACCCCATTTTAAAATTGGATTATTTGGTTTTTTAATATTTAATTTCTTGAGTTCTTTATATATTTTGTGTATCAGTCCTCTATGGGATATGGAGCTGGTAAACATCTTTTTCCCATTCTGTAGGCTGCCATTTTGTCCTTTTGAGGGTGTCCTTTGTTTACAAAAGGTTTACAGTTTCATGAGGTCCCATTTATTAATCGTTGATCTTAGTGTCTGCACTATCAGTGTTCTGATCAGGAAGTTGTCTCCTGTGCTAATGTGTTCAGGTTATTCTCTACTTTCTCTTCTATCAAATTCAGTATATCTGGCTTTATGTTGAGGTCTTTGATCCACTTGGAGATGAGCTTTATGCAGGGTGATAAATATGGATCTATTTGCATTCTTCTACATGCAGATACCCACTTTCACTGGCACCATTTGCTAAAGATGTCTTCTTCTACATGCAGACACCCACTTTCACTGGCACCATTTGCTAAAGATGTTTTTTTTTGCCAGTATGTATTTCTGGTTTCTTCATCAAAAATCAGGTGCCCATATGTGTTTGGATTTATGTCTGTGTTTTCACTTCCATTCTACTGATCAACTTGTCTTTTTTTTTTTTTTATGCCAATACCTTGCCATTTTTATTACGATAGCTCTATAATACAACTTGAAATCAGGGATAAGGGTACCTCCAGCAGTTCTTTTGTTATTCAGGATTAATTTTGCTATCCTGGGTTTTTGTTTTCCCACATGAAGTTGAGAATTTTCCTTTTAAGGTTTATAAAGAATTGTGTTGGAATTTTGATAGGGATTTCATTCAATATGTAGATTGCTTTTGATAGGATGGCCACTAAGCTAATCTTACCGATCCATGAGCGTGGGAAATCTTTCCATCTTCTGATATCTTCTGTAATTTTTTTCTTCAAATTCTTAAAGTTTTTATCATAAAAGTCTTACACTTGCTTGACTGGAGCTACCCCAAGATATTTTATATTTTTTGAGGCTATTGTCAACCGGGTTGTTTCCCTGATTTCTTTTTCAGTTCATTTATTATTTGTATATAGGCTTCTGGTTTTTTTTAAATTGATTTTGTATCCTGTTCCTTTGCTAAAAAAATGTGTATCTGCTATAGGAGTTCCCTCATGGAATTTTTAGGTTTACTTATGTATAGTATCTTGTCATCTACAAATAACAATTCTTTGACTTCTTCCTTTTTTGATCTCCTTCAGTTGTCTTATCACTGTCTAACATTTTAAGTACTTTTTTGAATAGATATGGAGAGAGTGGACAACCTTGTCTTGTTCCTGACTTTAGTGGAATTGTTTTGAGTTTCTCTCCTACAGTTTGCTGTAAATTGCCTTTATCATGTTGATGTATGTCACTTGTATCCCTAATTTCTCTAGGACTTTTATCAGGAAGGGGTATTGGATTTTATCAAATCTTTTTTGCATCTAATGAGATGATCACGTGGGCTTCCTTTTCTTTTAGTTTGTTTGTATGGTGGATTACATTTACTGATTTTTGTATATTGAACCATCCCTGCAGTCCTGGAATGAATCCTTATTGACCATGGCAGATAATCTTTTTGATGTGTTCTTGGATTTGGTTCACAAGTATTTTGTTGAGTGTTCTTGCATATATGTTCATAGAGGAAATTGGTCTGTAATTCTCTTTCTTTATTGCGTCTTTAAGTGATTTGGTATCAGGGTAACTCTGGTCTGATAAAGTAAATGATCATTGTTCTTTCCATTTTTATTTTGTGGAATCATTCGAGGTATATTGGCATTAACTTTTCTTTGAAAATTTGATAGACTTCTATGCTAAAACCATGTGGCCTCAGGATTTTCTGGAGGGGAGTTGGGAGACTTTTAAAGACTGCTTATATTTCACTATTACATGTCTGCTTAAATTGCTTATCTGACCTTGATTGAACTCTGGTAAGTGGTTTGTATTGAGAAAAATTATTCATTTCTTTCAGATTATCCAATTTACTGGAATATAAACTTTTAAATTATGTCCTTGTAATTATCTGGAGTTCCTCAGCGTCTGTTATTATGTCCCCTTTCTCATTCCTTTTTTTTCCTTTTCATTTCGATTTTGTTAATTTGTTTAAGAGTTTCTCTATCTTTTTTTATAAATTTATTTATTTATTAAAGATTTCTGTCTCTTCCCCGCCACCCAATTCCCTCCCCCTCCCCCAATCAAGTCCCCCTCCCTCGTCAGCCCAAAGAGCAATCAGGGTTCAAAATAAAAAATAAAAAAATAAAAAGAGTTTCTCTATCTTGTTGATTTTCTCAAAGAGCCAATTCTTCATTTCTTTGACTCATTGTATTGTTCTCTTTGTTTCTATTTTATTAATTTCAGCCCTCAGATTATTTTCTGCCTGCATTCCTCTTGGATGTGATTACTTCTTTTTGTTCTAGAGTTTTCAGATGTGCTGTTAAGTTACTAGTATGAGATCTCCCCGATTCCTTTCTGAAGGCGCTTATGCTATGAGCTTTTCTCTTAGCACCACTTGCATTGTGTCCGACAAGTTTGGATATGCTGTGTATTCATTTTCATTGAATATTTTAAAGTTTTTAGTTTCTTTCTTATTTCTGTCTTGACCCATTTTTCATTTAATAGAGAGTTGTTCAGTTTCCATGAGTTCATAGGCTTTCCATTGTTTCTGTGGTTATTGATATCCAACTTTAATCTTTGGTGGTCTGATAGGATGCAGGGAGTTATTTCAGTTTTCTTGTGTCTGATGAGACTTGCTTTGTGTCTGAGTATATGGTCAGTTTTGGAGAAAGTTCCATGAGGTGCTGAGAAGAAGGTGTATTCTTTTGTGATTGGATGACATGTTCTGTAAATATCTATTAGGTCCATTTGGCTTATCACATCTATTAGCTCTAGCATTTCTCTGTTAAGTTTTTATCTGGATGACCTGTCCACTGGTGAAAGTGGGCTATTGAAGTCTCCCACTATCAGTGTATGAGGGTTAATAAGTGATTTAAACTGTTGTAGTGTTTCTTTTACAAACTTGGGTGCCCTTGTGTTTGGGGCATAGATGTTAAGAACTGAAATGTCATTCATCTTGGTGGATGTTTCCTTTGGTGAGTATGTAGTGTCCTTCCCTATGTCTTTTGATTAGTTTTGGTTTGAAGTCTATTTTGTCAGATAATAAAATGACTACTCCAGCTTCTTAGATCTATTTGCTTGGTATATATTTTTTATTAACCCTTCACTCTGAGATAATGTCCAACCTTGATGTTGAGGGATTTCTTGGATGCAGCAGAAGGATAGATCCTATTTTCCCATCTATTCTGTTAGTCTGTGTCTTTTTTATTGGGAAATTGAGACCTCTGATATTGAGAGCTGTCAATGACCAGTGACTGCTGATTCCTGATGTTTTGTTGGTGGTGGTAGTGATATGAGTGTGTGTGTGTCTATGTGTGTGTGTGTGTGTGTGTGTGTGTGTGTGTGTGTGTGTGTACGTGCATGTGGAGGCACTCATGCTTACCTCTCTTCTTTTGGTTTGACTGATATGAGATTATTTATTTCCTGTATTTTCATGGATGTAGTTAAGCTCCTTAGGTTGGAATTTTCTGTTTAACACTTTTTTTTTCTTTTTTCTTTCTTTTTTTTTTTTTTTGGTTTTTTGAGACAGGGTTTCTCTGTAGCTTTAACACTTTCTTTAGGGCTAAATTTGTTAAATAGATATTTTAAGTTTGACTTTATCATAGAATATCTTATTTTCTCCATCTTTAGTTTTGCTGGTTATAGTAGTTTTAGGCTGGCATATGTGGTCCCTTAGAGTCTGCAACTCATCTGCCCAGGCCCTTCTAGCTTTTAGATTCTCCATTGAGAAGTCTGGTATAATTCTAATTGGTCTGCCTTTATTATTACTTGGTCTTTCCCTTGCAGCTTTTAGTATTCTTTTCTTGTTCTTTATGTTTAGTGTTTTTATTATTATGTGGTGAGAGGAACTTTCTTTTCTTATTTAATCAATAAGGTGTTCTGTAAGCTTCCAATACTTTGGTGGTCATCTCCTTATTTAGGTTACAAAAATTTTCTTATATGTTTTGTTTATAATATTTTCTGTACCGTAGACCTGGGTTTCTTCTCCTTACCCTATTCCTATTATTCTTAAGTTTGGTCTTTTCATAGTGTACCAGATATCCTGGGTACTTTTGTCAGTAATTTTTTAGATTTAACATTTTCTTTGACTGATATACCCATTTATTCTATCGTATCTTCAACACCATTAATTCTCTCTTCCATCTCTTGTATTCTGTTGATGAAGCCTGTCTCTGTAGTTCCTATACAAATTCCTAAATATTTTATTTCCAGAATTCCCCCAGTTCGTGTATTCTTTATTGTTTCTATTTCCATTTTCAGGTATTGAACAGTTTTCTTGTTTCCTTCAACTATATTTTCTTGGCTTTCTTTGAGGGATTTATTAATTTCCTCCAATTGTTTGTGCTTTCCTAAGGGATTTACTCATTTCCTCTTTAAGGACTCTACAATCTTCATATAGTTGGTTTGAAGGTTATTTTATAGTACTTCAGCTATGTTGATATATTCGGATCTTGCTGTGATAGGATAACTGGTCTCTGGTGGAGACATATTGTCCTGGCTGTTATTGTTCATGTTCTTATGCTGGTGTCTAGGAACCTGGGTTTGGAGTGATTGTAGGTCTACGTACTGATTTCTGGGTTTGTCTTTGTTGGGTGGGTGTCTTTTATTTCTTTGTTTCTATTTTCTCTCTGGATTTTGAGAGTGTGATGGCTGTGTGCTGGTCTGCCCACCTGCTATATTCACAGGGAATGCCTACTGGTGTTGGTGGCTGGGATTCAAGGACAAGTAGAGGGGAGAGAGGTTAGGAGGAGATGGTCTGTGGGACCACAGGAGGTGTGGGCAGGGGCAGAAGGGAAAGGAAGGCTGCAGGTCATGATCTGAGGGATTGGGTATAGGAGAACACAGAGAGAGGAGAGCTGCTGGGTCCATCCTTGGTATTTATTTTGTTCTTCACACTTGACAAGAGCACTGAAACTACTCAGTAAAGAAACTTAGGGCTGGGGACGTAGCTCAGCCTGCAGAGTGCTTGCCTAGCATGAAGGAAGCCCTGAGTTTAATCTTTAGTACCATATAGAACAGGGCATGCTGGTATATGCCTGTAATGCCAGCAGGAGAATCATAAGTTCAAGGTCATTCTCAGCTACACAGTCAGTTGAAGGCTATGTTGAGAACCTGTCTCTCTCAAACACCTACAAAATCTAATCTAATTTGATTGTATTTTTTTTAAAAAAGATGATTTATCAAGTTAAAAACCACGAGATTTAATGCTAAGAGGGACTATTCTGTTCTGCTGGATCTATGACAGCAGAATGTTGTTAGCACTCAAAAAAACCCCTCTCTTGGTTGCTCTTTCTCTCTAAGCAAGTTTAGAGTTGCTATTTAAATGCCCTACACTTTCTAAATGCCTGAAGCACTCTAGCAATTTCATGAAATGAAGAGTCTCCAGTTTCAAACACCCTAGAGGGAGGACTGGCCCTTCCCAAAAGGTGACCCACCTGTTTGTTAGGACCCTGTGACTGTAGATAATTTCATGTTATACTCACAGACTCTCATTCAGTTGTGTCATTATGAGTTCATGACATTTGAGATGGTTCCAGAAATTCTGGTTTGTAAGAAATAGGTATTTACTCCCAACCCTCTGTATGCCCTTACAAGTATAAGCTTGACTTTCTGTGGTTCCCTTGGCCTCACTCTTTTTTGAAGTGACTGTCTTTAAAGATGGAGTTCTGGATAAGGCAGTCTTACCCTACATCTGGCGCCAGCCTGCTTAGCCCTGACACCACCTTTTTACTTCCTTCTATAGATCCAAAAAGGAGTATGTCCAAGAAGAGGAACTGCCAGGAAAGGACAAGTTAGAGGAGTTGGCTGACCAAATGATTGATTGAAGGGGGAGGGCAGAAAACAGGTGGGACCATCATCCTCTCCACTACTGGTAGTGGCTAATTTTTTACAGGGCAAAAGTCATTGTCTTAAAAAATAATTGGGAGGTGGGAAAGTGAAGGCAACACCATCTATCAGTCAAGGCTAGTGCTCCTTCCAAAACAGGCTTCTCCAGTTCCACCTCTAAGAATCTGGATCTGATAGTGAACATTAAGGGCAGACTTCCTCCTGCCTGTGCTTCTGACTCATAACAGGTCTTTCTTCTTGTTGAGGTGACTTTATTACTCACAGAAGTAAGCTACACCTGCCAAACTTGAAAACTGGCTTCCCTGGGGATCCTCCCAGAAAAGAGAGTGCATATTTCACAGCGCCTTATGAAATTTACTCCACCTTTTACTAGGTTTGTACTTTTGCTCTACATAAGTGATGCAGGTTGTATTGTGTATAGCATGCTGTGATGGGACTGCCTTCTGCTCTTCTTGTCACACCTACATCAGAAGTCAGCACATTTTCACACAGAGTTACATGGCTAAGGCACACAGCAGATTGGGTCTTTCTTATGCTGCTTTCTTCCTTTCTTTCCTTCCTTTCTTTCCTTCCTTCCTTCCTTCCTTCCTTCCTTCCTTCCTTCCTTCCTTTCTTCCTGCCTTCCTTCCTTCTTTTCTTTTCTCGTGCAAACTTCAGTTTACAGAAATGCAATCTTCTATGAAGCCTCATAGGAAGAAAAGTAACTTGGATGTTCCACACTAATACGATTCCTTAAGTCAGGCAAATGGAGCAGACACCTCCTGGTACCTCCTATCTGTACTGAAAACATTACCAGACCATTGGCCCTTCCCCGGGCTTCCCACAGCTCTCTGCACCTTTTCTTTTCCATTCTTAGCCAGACTCATATGGAAAGTGCTGCTACCTTTGCCATCTGCATTCTCCACCCTGCTGGTATTTCCTCCTTCCTTATTTCATTGAACCACACACACCTCTCTCATTTACCTACCTCCCACAATACAGAAATAAAACAAAAGGCCTAGGCTAAGCTGTTCCATTGGTCTCCACCCACAGCTTCCTCTTCTCTGTTGCCTTCACTGAGAACGGAACCTGTTCCCACCTGTAGAGTTCTGGTGGGCCTGCAACGCACACAATGCCTCAGGGCCATCTTTACCCTTGGCGACCCTTCTAACTGAAAGGTTCTCTATCTTTGAATCCCAAGGGATGTTTCTCATTGATTTTCCACCTCTTTCCTTTGCTCCTCATCCTTTTCCTCTCCACATCCACTTGGAGGTAAATCTCACCGACATCTGAGTATTCCAGTTGCTTACCTCCAGCTCCATGGTGTTTAACAACTGTACTAACTCACTGGCCTGTTCCAATCTGATGACTTGACTTTCTGAATCACTCAAGGTAGACCAGATGTCTAGCAGAGGCATGGTTTCTTCTTCACCCTGTTGCTCTTAATAGTACTGCCTGTCATTTCACTCTGTTGTTCACCTGAACACACACACATACTTGGATTACCACTCATCCATTTTTGCTACACAATTATATGTTAGAACTTGGATCCTAAGTTTCCTTCTGAGTTTTTATTCTACATTTAGCTATCTCCCAAATATTTCTGTTTGATTTTCCTGTTATCATCTCAAATTCTCACCCTTGTAATATGCAACACCTTTAAACTTTACTAGCATATATTAATTATTCATAATAATGAATTTCATTATATTTTATGTACATATGTTATATATTTTAATCATATTTACCACAATTACCTCTTCATGTACCTTCCCAATACTTCTTCTGATCCTCTTCCTCTTTCCAACTTCTGTGTGTGTGTGTGCGTGTGTGTGTGTGCATGTGTGTGTGTGTGTGTATGTGTATACACATGCATGTGATGAGACTTGCTTATATCACCGCAGGTCGTGGGTTATTTACAGTAGCTTGGGCACCCGTGGGTACACCACTAAAAGATACATTGCACCCTACCCAACAAAGGTGCAGCCGCTAAGCTCCTCCCTCAAATGAACTGTTAATTACCTGGCACCCTTTCCTACTCACAAATTATTATTAGTGGCACTACCACTCACTTACTGAGTGTTGTTTCTTCTTCCCATTCTATCTACTAATGCCCCCTCTCATTTAAAATTTGCAACAGTGTTTTGCTTTGCTGCCCATACTGGTCCCCAATTCTTGACCTCAGGGGTCCTCCTGCTTGAACGTCCCAAGCATCTGGAGTTCTATTACATGCCAGTGCTCCCCACTACCACGTTCTCCTCATTCTTCAACATTCTTCTTTTTTCTTTCCTTTCTGTTTCTATGGTCACCACCTTGTTTTCTATGCTTCATCTGCCATTGTATTCGTCTTCATAAAACCCTGCTCACAAACATCTATTACCTATATTGATCAAACTTTTAATCACACAGTTTGATGGCTGGGAGTAGCAGAATACTTGTCTAGCATATGCCAGGCCCTGAGTTCAAATCTGACTACTGAAAAAAAAAACAAATGAGAAAGAAAAGAGGGAAATGTATTGCTACACACCCAAATGTCAAGGATAAGTGCCTGTAGGAGTAATGACATCTAGACAAGCAATTCTGGCAAATATCAGCCTCCTTTCATTTTCAGATAGGTTCCTCCTAAGCCAGCACTTGTACCAGGCACAGTAGAAATGAGGCATTCATTGTTCAAGGGAGCACTGTGTCAGCTGTCCAGAAGAATTCCCAGTACTGCTGATTTACAAGACCCAAATCATGGGAGTAACCAAGGAGTCAGAAGAGTGCTCCCAAATTACACAGAGTAAGGAAAGGAAAGCATAGTTGCCAGAGAACATAAGGGTGCCATTCCAGAATAGAGCATTTATTCTGGGTAGGCAAAGCAACAGATGTCCAAAGCACTCTCCTGTGACTGTGATGGAATTAAATTCCCTCAGTCTGACACTCCAGCCTTCCACCCGAGGTAGCCTAAAGTTTCCTTTCTTACTCAACACAAACCCTTTGTCGGATTCACTCTTAACTATGTTCTGTCTCTTCATTTCTTCAGGGTCTTCCCACCCTCTGTGGCTTTGCTAATGTCACTGCCTATATCATTTCTCAATTTTAGTTCCCATCCTTCAAACTCAAGACTAGTCCACCTCACCACTCTGACTGTAATGAGTCCATGCTTCATTCCATAGACCAGACTGATGGAGTGGACAGGGGCTACCATCAGATTGTAGACATGAAGTTTGAAAAAGGCAGAAAAGGTATTGACATTACTATTTATAATGAGAAAGATAAATTAAAACTAATTATAAATTTTGAAAAGCTGAAACATCATAAACATTATAAAATCAAAAATAGTGTTTTTTAATAATTAACTGCCTGGACTCCCCCATAACATAGTATGTGCCTGCTGTATGCTTTAATCTTCATTTCTATGTGCTGTGTATTCTTTAATCCATTCATTTGTAAGACATTCTTTAATGTTGTCTATTAATTGAGAAATAACTCAGTATTTTATTTTCTTGGTTTTTAATCAGTGGTTCATTTCAAAATTTGTTTCATATTCAAAATTTATATTTGGTAATATTTACATAAATATTTATGATGTCATATTCAGAGAAATATCTAAATGAAGTTGTTGCTTTTTGTTTTGCTTTTTAAATAATAATCTATATGGTTTAGGAAACTTTTAACAAGACTATTCTCTGGCTCCTCATATTGTGGAACATGTTGCTTCTGTTTATCCCACCTAGTGAAAATAAGACCACTACCACAATTTGTAACCAAAATTGAAACAAGGTTTATTAAATACTGGTTGATGGATGCTGGCCAGGTCCATACCTGGGATTCCCAGAGTATGACTACAAATTACATTAGTCTGGGGCTTATAAGGGCAAAGCCCACAAAGCTATGCACGTCCCACCTTCATCCAATGGGGGCAAATATACATAGTGACCTACTTCCCGACTAAACACGACCCGCCTGTGTGTGACCAATCACATCCTGCACAGGTAGAGCAACCAAGCTTGTGGACAGAAGCTAAAAACACGGCTTGTTATCTTACATGAGCAACAGCCCCCATCATTCCAGGAAGTTACCTGCCCTTGGGCAAGTGGGGCTCACAGGTGAGAGGCGTGTTGTTTTATAGAGCTCTAGGGCACGGTAATTTAAACATAAAACATAGCTTTAGCCCTCAGACTTCTCAGCCTATTGCCTCCGTACTTGGTCCTGTGGGACACACAGCCAAGGTAAGACTTCTAGCCCTGTTCTCTTTTAACTGAAGAATAGCACGTAGATCAGTGTAGAGGTGGGCAGGAACCTTGATAAGAGCCAGCCAGCTATAAACTGTGTAAACTCTTCTAGGTAAATCTTACTACAGCTGTTTACAGCTCAGCTGGATCTTAGCCTGAGTTCAGAGCACTGATGCCTGCTCCAAGACATGGAGGGGAGTGTTTCAAAGCAAAAGTAAAAGAGAAAAAAAAATATGGATAAAATATTTGATGTTGAAAATTCATAAAAACACATTACTGTGTTGGCTTATAAAATGTGAATGATTTTGAAATGGATCAAAATGTGTGTGTGTGTGTGTGTATGTGTGTGTGTGTGTGTGAGAGAGAGAGAGAGAGAGAG
>NC_022009.1:67047129-67049582 GCF_000317375.1 Microtus ochrogaster
GAGAGAGAGAGAGAGAGAGAGAGAGAGAGAGAGAGGATAAGACATTGAATATTTTATCTCGTACAACTTATATGATTCTGTAAGGCCTGGCACTTTTTATGTCTCTGGGAGACAGTCACGGCTTCGTATATAATATGGTAACATAAAAGACTGCCTTTATAAGCTGTATTAGCTTGTGGAATACAGATCTATTCTTGATCTGTGGGTACTACTCTTCCTCTGTTGTAGCTGATGCATAAAAGGGATAGGGAGGGGACACGAGTCAGATAATCCCAAGCTAACTCTAAAAGATTCCAATATTATTCTTTATTGAAAGGTGAAAACTCATCGAACAGGAACAGGAAGTCCAACTTCAACGTGTGAAGCACGTTGGGAACATGATGGGAACGAGAGAGAGAGAGAGAGAGAGAGAGAGAGAGAGAGAGAGAGAGCGAGAGAGAGAGCTGGGCAGGCTGGCAATTTTCTCTGGGTACCCAAAAGGTCATGCCCCAAGCTAGTCCAGTCTCTTAAAGGTCATTGGCTGAAGGAGATTCCCCATCACTCTGTACTACTTGTAACTTTTTAAAAAATTTTTTAATGATTTATTTATCTTTATGTGCATTGGTGTGAAGGTGTCAGATCCCCTGGAACTGGATTTTCAGACAGTTGTGAGCTGCCATGTGGGTGCTGGAAATCGAACCCCGGTCCTCTGGAAGAGCAGTCAGTGCTCTTAACTGCTGAGCCATTTCTCCAGCCCTACTTGTAACTTTTTATTGGTTGTGTTATTAATTAATTAATAAGTTGAATAAAATATTTGATATATGTTTATTTGTATGAGCATCATGATTTTACCTCTAAAAACATGTGTGTGTATGCCTGTCTGTCTGTCTGTTTGCCCTTTGATTTAGAGTTAGAGCACTTGGTTCAGTCCCAAGAGTCACAAAACATATCAGGCTAGTTTTTACCCTTTAAGAGGACAAATGGAAAATTCGCCCCTTCCCTTCTTGAGCAGGACTGTCTGCAGGTACCAGCATCTGCTGCTAAGTTCTAGAACCACTGAGACCAGTTCCATTAGTGCACCCTAGTGTAGAGAAGTTCAAGGCCAAGGAGACTGGACAGAATTTCAAGCTAGTGCTAGAAGGGTCTCAGTTACAGTGGCTCATCCTAAATGACAAGGTGCAAAGCTCAAATGTCCATTTACTAAATCATGTCCCCCAAATAGATGCTTTCCCGTACTAGATCTCAGGAGAGAATGACAGCTGCCATTAGTAGCCCTACTACTAATCAGCCAGGGACCTCTTTCTTTCCCTTTCCTTTAGCTGAGCTAAGTTACAATGACCACAAGAGAAACATTACATGTAAAACTTAAGATAGAGCTGCATTTTTGTGGCCTTCGACTAGAGGTAAAACTCAGCTTCCAGGTGCCAGTCTTCTTATGGAAATAGTCCTTCTTTCCTGGAAGCAGCAGACCTCCAAACTGTAATAGTAATAACAACAACAACAAAGTAACATTTTTAAAAGCATGATTCAGGATAGTCTGGAGCTTTGAAAAAATGAAGTGCTCTATCTTTAATCCTTTAGGACTCTTTTGAATGACTTTAAGGACCAACATTTATAGTTAATACAAAGCTGGAAAAGGCAGTTTTACCAGGAGGCAAAAGATTTCCTTCAGTTGATTAAATGAAGCTGAAAAGGGGAAAAATACAAAAGTTGAACACTAGAGTTGAGCCAAAGTCCTCCAAAATTCTACTGAATGTAAGACAGGAAACTAGTATTTATTGACTGTTACTATGTGTCAATCATTATGTCCCTACTGATATGTGCCAAATCTTAGTTGTAGTGACTGTAAAGGATGCAAAGGGGTTAATTATCATTAAAGCACCTAGTGGCCTTTTTAAAAATAAGGATCAGAAATGGCATACACACTTTGATATTATATAATAGGCACTCAATAAATCTTGGTTCCTATTGGCTTATAATGAATGCTTTGGAGTTTTGTAACGTAACAGGTTTTATAAATACATAAAACCCCAGGTCAGAGCTTTGGTACAGAGGGAGGAAGGGCAGCAAGGCAGCTTACTGGCTAAAGGAGCTTGCTGCCAAGCCTAATAATCTTACTGGTAATCTTAATGCCATCCTCAGAAACCACATGGTGAAAGAAAAGAACCAACTCCCCCCGGTTGTCTTCTGACCTCCACACATGCATGGACATGCACAAAACACACCAGAGAGAAAGTGAAAAGGGAGGTATAAATAAATTAAAATGTTGAATTCCAGGAAGTATGGGGATGCTTGAAGAAACCTATAATCTTTAATATTTAGTAATTCTTTTATCTTGATGTAAAATGGAGATACAGATAATAGTCTCTACTTAATTGTAGGAAAAAAATGAGTTCACTTTTTATGGCCCTAAATAAGAGACAAAAACTTTCTCTTTCTAGACTCTTTTTTTTTTTTTTTTTTTTTTTTTTTTT
>NC_022009.1:67049699-67050330 GCF_000317375.1 Microtus ochrogaster
GCCTGCCTCTGCCTCCCGAGTGCTGGGATTAAAGGCATGCGCCACCACCACCCGGCTTCTAGACTCATTTTTAAATAAAGTAATTGTTTTATAGTTTTTATTTCTTTGTTTATTATATGTGTGTATGTATTCATGTGCCATGGCATGTGTGTGGAGAGCAGAGGAAAGCTTTCCTGGGAGTTATATTAGTCTGGGTTCTCTAGAACAGGAGACATGGAGTGGATCTCTCTGCATAGGACGAATATAGTAATGGGCAGTGGTGGTGAACGCCTTTAATCCCAGCACTCGGAAGCCAGAGGCAGGCAGATCTCTGTGAGTTCAAGGACAGACAGTCTGATCTACAGTGTGAGTTCCAGGAAAGAAAGAAAGAGTATGTCTTACAGGCTTTTGGTCCGGTTAACCCAACAATGGCTGCCCACTAATAGAAGGTTCAAGAATCCAGTAGTTGTTCAGTCCATGAAGGTAGATGTCTCAACTGGTCTTCAGTATACTTCAGAATCCCAAAGAAGAAGGTTTTAATGGCAGTGAAGGAATTGACCGAGAGCAAAGAGAGCACAAGCTTCCTTTTTCCATGTCCTTTGCATAGGCTACCAGCAGGAGGTGTGGGCCAGACTGAAAGTGGATCTTCCCA
>NC_022009.1:67050775-67054160 GCF_000317375.1 Microtus ochrogaster
GAGCTTAACCCTAGAAAAGATCTAGACTTTTATATTTCCTAATTTTATTCTTCAGCGTAAGTATCAGATTGGTTTGTCTCTGCATTATATTATGCTAGAAACATTTTTTAAACTTCCATTTTAGTTGCTGACTTAAATTTCATTTTAAAAACTATCAAATAATTTTGGGTTAGGATGAGGAGAGAATTTCGGTGGCTCTCGATTAGAACTAAAGATTTGGCCTTTCTGTGTAGCTAGTATGACAGCACACATCAACAAGTGTAGTTTTAAAGGTACAAAGACTATGGAGGGGATGAGGTTAAGAGTGAGTGCTTACTCAGGGGACGTGAGTTCACTTCCTAGCTCCCATGTCAGGCGGCTGCTGACAACTCCCTGTAAGTTCAGCTCCAGAGAAACTGACACCCTCTTCTACTCTCCATGGGCACCTGCACGCCCATGCACACAGACCCACAGACATATGCACGCATACGCATAACGGACAAATATTAAATAAAATCTTTTAATAAATGAACATGGAAATCAGGGTGTGGTGGTAAGTGTCTGTCATTTCCAAAACCAGAAATCAGGAGGCTAAAGCAGAAGATTTTAGGTTTGAACCCATCCTTGGTTACACAGTGAGGCTGTGTCTGAAAATACCAAAAAAAAAACAAAAACAAAACAAAAACGAAAAAATGGACAGAGGGTGATTAGTAAAGAGGAACACTATCCAACATTTTAAAGAAAGTCTACTGCATACCTAGAAATTCAGACATTAATACATCCTTCTTAAATTTATTTAAAATAATTCTGAGAAATAACATTATTTCTCAGTACAAGGTGGGACTGAGAATCTGGGGTTCTAGCTCCTACAGGAAATTCCAAAGCAGAAGCTTGGTGTAGACACTGTGTGTGGAGAACCCATATCCACATATCCATATCCACCGAATGGTGGCAACAGCTCACTCTAACCAGGAGGTTAAGTGTCCCGTAAGTGTCGGGGTCTGGTGCTAATGAAGACCCTCAATTATTTCTCTCAACTGGACCCCAACATAAACTGTTTCTCTCTGGATTAGTGTGGAGACAGGAATAAAGACACAACTCACATGGCTTTATCAGGAGGGAGATTATCAGTGATCTCTCATGGAATCCTGAGTTCACATCCTGAAGAATTCCTTCGTTTATTCTCCAAATATTCTTAATACCATAACTTAACTGACGGTGAAATACATTAGCATTCCTTCTCCTAGGTAACCAGGTGAATGGCCTTTTGTCATGTCCACAACTACCTGTCTGCTCTGTAAGCTATTACAAAGAAAGGAGAAAAACATCCTGACCTTTTGTTAGGTTAGCAACAGCCTGCCTGGCAGGATATGTGACCCATCTCAAGTGTGGCCTATGGCTTGATGGCTTGGCTGCCATGCCATATAGAAATATGGGCCTACAGGTAAGATTTAAAACAAGCAGTGTAGAAAGTGTAGAGATGAACCTACTCACGGGTTTTTGTTTTCTTTCGTTTGTTTTTGAGAAAAAGATAAATGTAAAAAAGCAGGCAGAGAGATAAGACCTTGATAGCAGGCGGGCTTGAACCCTCCTGATTACTCAGCCAATGAGGAAGCGGAGAAAGGACCTGTGTCCAGAACAACAAAGGTTGTTCTTTGCACAGCTCACAACAAACTGCCTCACTCTCGCTGTTCTGAGGCCCTCGTGCTCTGATCGTGACATGAAGATCTCTGTTCTGCAGAGTATGACTTGTGTCCAGAACAACAAAGGTTGTTCTTTGCACAGCTCACAACAAACTGCCTCACTCTCGCTGTTCTGAGGCCCTCGTGCTCTGATCGTGACATGAAGATCTCTGTTCTGCAGAGTATGACCTTTGGTCTTCCGGCTTGCTGGGATTGCACACATGCACTGCCCTGTCAAGCAGGGTTTCTAAGGCAGTGCTTTCACATGAAAGATGGGGATTGTGATGGAAAGTGTTAGCTGACCTTGAATAAGATCTCCTCTTTCTTAGAACAATTTTTATTCAAAATTAAAAGAAATCTGTGTTTGCTTTGGTAGCATGCCTACTAAAATTGGAACGATACAAAGATGATTAGCATGGCCCCTGAGCAAAAAGGACATGCAAATTCATGAACTATTTCACTTTTTTCTAAAATATATAAAGAACTTTTAAAAAACTGGACATCAAGAAAACAAATAAAAAATCAGGTGCAGATCTAAACAGAGCCTTCTCTAAAGAGAAAACACAAATAGCTGAGAAGCACTCAAAAAATTTTCAACATTCTTAGCCATCAGGAAAAAGCAAATCAAAACTACTTTGAGATTTCACCTTTCATCCCTGTGAGTCATCTCTCCAACCCCAGAACTTCTATTTTTATCTGGATAGTATTTCTCAGCCTTTCTTAAAGATGGTTATGACCATGTGCCTGAATTCTGGCCAAGAAATCATGGAACCCTTACATGGAAGTATAGAATACATTAACAGCTTCTCCCATAGGTGGTCATTCATTGTGCCTCCCTTCTCAGTTTCTAATTATCAGCCATGGTCTCTATCTGTGACTTAGACCATTATTGACTGGAAACTTTGCCCTTTCCTTCCTAGAGCTTACCTGCCTTTCCTGTGGGAGTGAGGAGTATCTGCTCCTCTGAGCACCTGCTGATGGGGTCCCCAGATACACCAAGAAGCCACGATTCTATTGAGCATCCTTGGAGCTGACTAGGTTCATAGCCTGCCCTTGCTAACTGGTCACCCCTCTGTAAGACTCGCTGTGGGACTGGAATCCAGCTCAGAACCTCAGCAAGCTTGAGGAACCTCACTGTCTCTTGGCTGGCCTTCTTTCCAGCGTCTCAATGTGGTATGCCTTTCTTCAAAAACACATCTCTGTTTTGTAGTCCCTAAAATACTCCCAACTAGGAATTGTACACTCTATCTCTTCAAATCAAATCACCCTTGGCTACTGACCCCCACATAAGACAGTCTGAATCTGGTCATATGCCGCCTCGCCAATCCTCAAGCTGTTACACCTTCTGAACAGTAAGACACTCCATTACACTGTTGTTATACACTCCCCTACAGAGTAACAGGAGTATGCTGTTGTCAGCAGAGCCCTTCACATTTAGTCACATATCTGCCTTGGCTCAAAATATCTGCTTTCCTAATAAAGTCATCCTGTGATAGAAAGAAAAAGAAGTAGGGACAGAAAGCCATTTTTTTTTTTTTGAAAATTAGAATTCACCCTAGGAGTACAGTTTAAGAGGACTAAGTTCTTATATGCACTGAAGCAAGAAAATTTGTTTTTGATTGATCATATAGACACAAAGGGGATATATATATATATATATATATATTCCCAGTACTCAGGAAGCAGAAACAGGTGGATCTCTGGGAGTTCCAGGCCGGCCTGGT
>NC_022009.1:67066016-67081514 GCF_000317375.1 Microtus ochrogaster
GAGCTGATGAGGGAGAGGGACTTTATTGGGAGAGGGGGAGGGAAATGGGAAGCCGTGGCGGGGAGGAGGCAAAAATCCTTAATAAATAAATAAATTTTAAAAAAAATTAAAATTCACCCTAGGAGTCCAGTTTAAGAGGACTAAGTTCTTATATGCACTGAAGCAAGTAAATTTGTTTTTGATTGATCATATAGACATAAAGGGGCTATACAACATCAACTAATTTCATTAGGGACAATGAAGAGCAGGCTTTAAATGTGGCTTCCCAAAGATGGCTCACAAGGAAAGCTAGTCCAGAGAAGAGGGAGGTAGGAGAGCTTGCTACAATTTCATGCTCCACGATCGAGTGTAGAAATCCAATGGAGAAGTAAATTATTCTTTGCAAGTTTGCTACTGGAATTAAAGACACATGAGTAATCTGGAATTCGTAAGAGCAAAGGGTACAAGTGCATTTGGGCTATTCATGCCGTCTCTGGCCAACCCTTCCAGGACTCTGCAAAAGAGAAGGAAGGGAAACAGAAATTGCCTAGGAACACATGAGTGTCTTGTGTTTGTTAAGGTAAAATCATTATTAATTTTGGAACCAGACAGAGAAGAGTAAGCAGCAGGGGGAAAAGGCTAGATTCCTTTGTGCTGATCCAACACGCACCCTGCTCTACAGGGAGACCTGCTCTTCCTTATTCTTCCGTAGAGTTAGACACTGATGCTTTCTGCCTTTTAAACTTGGGGTGTGCCTCGAGTACAGCAAGCAGGTGATGGTTTTCACTTGTCTGTCTCCCAGCAAAGTTTCATAGAGTCAGGGCCTAAGTGCAGTGTCTAGCATGGGGCCTGCCAATGTGCTTTGAATGAATAAAGTAATTAATTTCATTCCATAAATGAGTACAAGTGAAGTCTAAATTTCCCGGAGAATGACACAGAAAGAAGCTGGTTATGGCAAAGCTAAAACCCACTTCATTTGATCTTTTCTGCAAGACAAAAATATAGCAGGTCGAATCATCTCTCTGTGATTTTTAGAAGCATGTTATTTTAGGAATATGATTCACGGGGGGGATAAAAACCACATTCGTGTAAAATGTCTGTCAGTGTTGTAAAGTTCTGTGGTATTTTGACTATTCCTTCTTTCTATTTGAAATCTGTATCTTGAAATCAATTCATATTATTTAGGGTTCTCCAGAGGACAACTAGGGGAACGCATGAATCTATTTCTATCACCTATTATTTATTATCTATCCAACCATTATCTATCATTTGTATATCTTCCTGTCATCTACTATCTGTCTATCTATCATTTAGCCAAAGAAATTTATTATAAGGGATTGGCTTATGTAATTTTTGAGACTGGTAAGTACAAGTCTACAGTATGAACCAGCCAGCAGAGAGCAAGGTGATACCATAAATTCCTAAGGCAGTCTACTGGAGAACTTCCTCCTCCTGTTGCAAGGTCTTTCCCTTCCATTGTCTTCTATGCAAATCTCACACTTATTGGACAGGCTTATCCAAACTATTAAGTGCAACCTGCTTTATTCCACCAATTAAAATGTTGATCTTATCTAAAAACACCATTGAAGCAGCACTCAGATTCCCATTTGACCATTAAATAAAAAAGGAACTGTGCTAGCATTCTTGTGGCAAGGTCTCTATAAACCATTTATTGTCTATCACTCTGCTTGGCAGTGTCTGAAGGAAACAACGAAGCTGGATAGTACTTGGGCATTAGGAAGCTCTCATTTTAAGCATGTGACTGGTGCATTCTATTTTCATGTGCCTCAAAACTACCACTTCCAATGTGAGATTAGAAATGACGTCAAAATAACCAACAGCCAATTTTTTAGTAATACCTTTGATGTAGTACACCGGGGAAAACTATACATGGAGCTGGGCGTGGTGTTGCATTCCTGTAATTTTAGCATTCAGAAGCAGAGGAAGGAAGATTGACAGGGGTTTGAAGCCATCCAGAGCTACACAGTGAGACCCTGTCTTTAAATAAAAGATCCCAAAATATTATAAGGTCTTGCTATTCCTCTTGGTGGCCCACCAGAACTGGATGCTAAGACCTACTGATGAAGACAACACACACCTTGCTTTTTAAGATGCAAAGAAATCAAGCTGGAACTGAGCTGGGAGCTGCTTCCTTGCTGGTTAGCTTTCACAGTGGTGGAAGGTGCTATGCAGGCTGCTGGGGTAGAAAAGGAATCAATGGTCTTACCAAGTTGTGAGCCTTGTTAGCTCTATTACCAACCTGTACCATCTTGTCTAGATGTGCCCACTGGCACAATAGAGCCTAACTCTTAAGAGTGTAACCAACTATGAACTGCACAACTCTTTGATTGGATTTGAGACCTATTCCACGAGGGGGAGAATTTATGGCTGGCACTCAGTCAAAACCTCATGGCTGAGGTGCACTTAGGTCCCAAGAGTTGTTTAGCTAAATTGACATAGCGTCAAACGACTTCCTAAATATTTATGCTTATGTACATGGGCAATACTCCTGCTAGAGATAATCGGAGAAGCTTCTCTTTGCAATGAACAGTGGCGAACGCAATGTGTCTACATGACCATTTAATGTACTGAGAATAAGTGTTGTGTGCTCAACTCCAAACAGGACATTAATCCCATCCCCTGTAAATTTTAGGCATCACTGCAGAAGCGAGAAATGACGAGGAAGCTGAAGATAAGAGAAGGGCAGTGAATCGCTATTGTGCTGGCTACTTTCGGCCAAGCTGATACAAACTAGAGTCACTTGGGCCCACAGAAAGGAACTGAGAAAATGCCTCCATCCGATTGGCCAGTAGGCATATGTGGGTGGCGTTTTCCGGATTGTTAATTGATGTGGGAGGGCTCAGTCCACTGTCGGTGCCATTCCTGGGAAGGTGGACCCAGAACATACAGGAAAGGTAGTTGAACAGAAGAAGCCTAAGAGAAAACCAGGAAGCAGATTTGCTCCGTGCTTTCTACTTCTGCTCCTGTTTGAGTTCCGACCCTGACTTCTCGGAATGACCAGCCGTGATCAAGACGTGTGTGCCAAATAAAGCCTTTCCTCTCCAAGTTGTTTTTGGGCAGGGCTTTATCACAGAAATAGGACGAAAGCTAGAACAGCTATCTGCTGGAGATGCGACTGCCAGTGTGGTCACGGTTCCACAGCAGCTGTGGCTGTCTGCAAAGGGCCGGCTAAGACTGCATACGAGTCGAGCATGATGGAGCCCTAACTCTTCTCTCACTGCTGAACCACGGGCTAATGATGGCTTCTGGAGGAGGGCAAGTCATTGTCTTCTGTCGTGGACCCACAACGCTGGGCTCCAGTGGTTAGTTTTAAACCTGATGGTCCTAGTTAAATGCAATAGGCCTCAAAATAAAAGGAAAAGATGGGGAGATGGGACTGGAATTGTGGGGAAATAGGGACAGGAAGGAGATCAGAATGGGGAGGAGACTCAACAATGTTCTATACATACATATGAAATTGTCAAGGAATGCAGTAAATAAAGGTTGCTTTTGAGGAGAACTTACCATTAAAAATTAAAAAAAAAAAAGAACGTAGATTAAAGAAACACCTCTGAAGAAGCGGGGGTCGGGGGAGAATAAGTTTTTCGTTTGAATGTCAAGATAAAAATCAACACTGAGATAGATGCTCAAAGGGATTTTAAAGAAAGAAAAACGGCCTGCCATTGACTGATATTACAAACAGAAAACATGGTAAAAAGATATGGCCGACCACAAAAATATAAATACCGGGGGGGGGGGGGGGGGGAGGTGGAGAAAGAAACTCAAGGCCCTGCTAATTGGTACACTGAAGAAAATGAAGAAATGTGGGTTTTCCAGCTCTGGTTTGTTTGGAGATGTTTGGCACTGTAATGTAGTAATGGGGAGCTACGGGGCTGTGTCCCTAGCACCCCGGCCGCCTGGCTAGCTTATGCCCCGAAATAACAACACACAAATTGTATTCATTTAAACACTGCTTGGCCCTTTAGCTCTAGCCCTTACTTGCTAATTCTGATATCCCGATCAACCCATCTCTAATAATCTGTGAGCACCGGTCTTACCGGGAAGATTCTAGCCTACGTCCATCCTGGGTCGGAGCTTCATCGCATGTGTCTGCCTGGGAGAGGGGAGGATGGCGTCTCTGTCTGAGGCATCTGCCCCCGAGAGGAGAGCTGTTGAGTCTGAGCTCACTTCCTCTTCCTCCCAGCATTCTGTTCTGTTCACTCCTCCCACCTATGTTTTAACCTATCAGGGCAAGCAGCTTCTTTATTTAATTAACCAATGACCTTCCTCCATCACTGTAACACGGTAGCACTACACAGAAGATTCAGCACATGTTCTCCTATGCCTAAACCTATGCTCTTCAGGACATTATCGGGAAGCCTGACTGCTTGTGGGGTTTTTACTCAGGGACAATGAGAGAAAGAGTTTAATGATGCCCCGCGACTCCTGACATTTTCATTTAAAATAATGATATCTGCTTCTGATTTAATATGTAATTTTGCTAAGAAGTTTACTAAATTGGACATGGTTTCACAGTCTCAAGTCTGAACAGAACTCTGACACAGTGATTTCTCCCATCTTCTTCACATATTCTATAAATATCAAATTCACTGGTAAATTCCAAAGTCGCTCTTACTAGTGAGCAGGTTGCCTCTTAAAGCCCATTCCAGCTGCAGGATGTAAGTATGTGGGATGCATAGGAATGGTGCCCAGAAACCAGCTGCGTCCTCAGGAGCACTCTGCCTCACTTGCCTCATCCTCCTTGAACTATGGCACAGCAAGCAGTTCCCAGCAAACAGCAGGTGCTCAATAAATGTGTTAAAAGCATGGCTATGCTCATGCAAACATGGCGGTCTTCCACAGGAAAGAAGCAGGCACTTTCCACCTTGACCGTATCTCCCTGGTTACTAAAGCAAGTGGACCTTTCAGTGACTGGCTCTAAGGAGAGTAGAATGTCCACGATTTGGACATGTCTTAAAAAGACACTTCCCAGGTTCCCAAAGGTGAGGACAGTGTAATAAGGACAGAAGAGTCTTCCTTAGTCACCAGGCATGCACGTCGTGGATATAATACACATATAGGTAAAACATTAATACACATGAAATGTATGAAATAGTAAAAATTTAATAGGACATTATTTAAAAATGAAGTGAGATAAATATGAAATATGTACACATTACTTGTCCACATTTTCTCCTGTTGGTGAAAGCATACACATACACATACTTAGGGAATCACCAAAAACTCTCAGCTTTTCTGTGATTTGGTTTTGTTCTTGTTGCTTTGTTTTGTTTTGAAGGTACCAGAACTTGAACCCTGTGACTTAACACATCAAAGGTAAAAACCCTACCATTGAACTACAGTCCTAGCCTGGCTATTCTTGCTTTGTGCAGATAAGGTGCTATCTCTTGTCCTGCAGACAGGATGTCCCTTCTTGAGGTGTCATTGGGTGTATAGGTGCTCGTTACTAAGAAGCCCCAGCCCACACAGAGTCACCACATCTGAGCTGAACAATTGAGGAGGTGGTTAATGAACGGCAGGTCTTAAGTTGGAGGAAATAGATCTAAGGATTCTAAATTGATCTTCTTTACCTTCTGTACTTACAATTTCCTACATGTAGGAATACTTTCTGAGCATTTTCTGGCAGCATTTTTTTTTACCATATCCAAGATGGCAGGCATAAAAATATTTGGAGGTTAATAATCAAATTCTGAAGTAATGGCCTTTCAGGTTTTTAATTATAAACTTAAACTTTAAATATTTTTAAATGATGTATAAAATACATACATAATAATAAAGTACCAAATAATGTATTAATGCATGAATACATTGGATAATGTTTAAATCAGATCAAATCTACCATTTCTGTGTGGTGAAAACTCCAAAAATTTCTCTCAAGGGTTTGTAAATGTATATTCCTGTTATGCATTCTCACCCTACCATGCAACAGCACAACAGAACTTACTGCTTCTACCTGACTACAACTTAGAACCCGCTGATCCTGAACTATGAACTTGAAAGCAAGGTTAGCGCGATTATTCACCCGAGGAATGCACGCACAATGACCCGCATTTGCTAAACTCTTGGCATTCATTTGTTGGGTGAGCAAGTGATGACAAGAAGAACGACAATGGAGAGAGGGTGGATTCCTGACACCGGACCTGAATAGAAAAGAATTTTACAAATAAGTCTTATGAAAGTGTCAATTATAGACTGATTACAATGACAACTTTCCATTATATTCTACTCGAAGATATCTGAAGAGAAACCAATTACTCTCATCAGAAGTATGACTGTAGATGGTCTATAGTGCTGGTGAGAAGGTTCAGCAGGTGGAAACGCTTACTGCCAACCCTGGAGACCTCAGTTCAGTCCCTGGAGCCTACTTTGCAAGTAGAGAACTAACTCCCTCTGGGTGCCCTTTGACCTCCACTTGTGGGTGTGCACACACCGCAGAGAGATAGAGTCAATAAATATGTAATAAAAATTTAAGAACAAAGAAATCTGTGAAGTCTTTCATCAAATTAATATCTTATAGGAAGATGCCTTGTTCCATCTGGTCTTTCCTAGTGTGCCAACTTCTCTTCCTCTCTGTGTGAACATCCAGTTTACCATTTCAGGGGATTTCTTGACTTCTCCACTGGTCACTTAAAAGTTTTTTTCTTTTCATAAAGCTGACAAATATCTGAGCTCTTGATAAATGTCACACAATCCCTGCTCCGTCGAATCTTTTCAGGGAGGAAGACAGGAAGCTGAGCTCACAGTACGCGTGCACTGTATGCAGTCCAAGGATGCACACCAAGGACTACGGAGATGCTTAATGGGTGACAGTGCACAGCAACCTGATGGGAAGCCTCCGTACTTGCCTGGGACAACGTCAAAGAAAGCCTCAGAAAAGGAGACTAAAAAGGATTTAAGACAACTTATACAGGAGAGATAACGAGAGTATTCGAATCAGAGGAGAATCTAGAAAGAGCCACTCCAAATAAATGTGCAACCTGATATATATATATATATATATATATATATATATATATATATATTATATATATATTCTTCCAAGAAACAAAGAGGAGTTTTGTATTCTTTTCCCTAGGTTGGGCAAAGGCAACTTCTAAGCACAGAATCTTAAGCACATAAGTCCCCGGAGCTTATGCATGCTTTAATCCAACGCTGTTCAGAATCCTGACCTTCTCTGAAGGAGTCACTGAAGCTGACACTTCGCTGAGTAAGAAGGGAGGGGAAAATAGAACAGATTTCCAGAGGATGCGTGCAGCACCAGAAACAACTGAAGGTGCTTGAGTCAAGAGTGGAGACTCATGGGGCCAGCTGTTTCTCCCCGTTCTGTAGAGAGACGATTCTAACGATGATCTCATGCGGTCTATGGAAGGTGAGAGCCGTGCCAGGACTCAGCCACAGGCAGGCAGGCACAGACAGTTTGTCAGGCTGCTTTCAGGCAATTGCTATGCATGCCCACGGGTTTCTCCTGCTCTTACCCTGGTCCACTGCTGTGCAACGACTCTCCCTATGGAGATACGTCTCATCTCTCACTCTTTGAGAAGCACGGCTTCTCCGCCTGCTTACAGTTTTCTTGCTCTAGCACCGAAGTCTCCCTTAGTCTCAAACCATCCCAGCACAGTCCTCAGCTCACACCTTCTAATCCCACCTCACCTCCACTCCTGAGCAGCAAGGAATCAGCTGGCTATCTGCTTATCGTCCAGGGCCACAGGATCCAGGCATCATACTTTGATTTGAAAGATGCCCCAAACACACGCACACGCAACACACCACACACACACACACACACACACACACTTACTTCTCACTGATAAACTGTAGCCAAAGCTAGATATTCAGTTTAGGCCCGTCAACAAATAGTTGCTCTTCCTGTTCTCAGACAGAAGTCTTTATGAACCAACTAGTATTTCCTAATTCCCAACATCCGACTCATCTTCCTCGAAACCTTGGGGGTGTAAACTGTGACTCACTTTTCCCCCCCCTCACATTTTCTCCCTTCATGGTCTTCCTTTCCTAGCTACAGGCTTAACTCTTCATTTTGTTTTCTTTTAATCAACTGTCTTCTCATAACATTATTCTTATAAATTAACACTTAGAGTTATTGTAAAGAAGGAAAAGCTTGTAATTATGACAGAAACAAATGGAATCATGTGATCTTTAGACTTCATGATCCAGGGCTCTCTCTAATCTGAAGACCAATCTTTATCATCTGTACTCATAAATGCCGGTTGGATTTTCCTTTGTTCTTTCTATTCAGGAAGATTGAAGGTCACTTATTAAATGTGAGTAGTGCCGCAGACCACAAATAAAGGCAATTGTCAGTCAAACGAAAGCCGAGAGCAGGCAAAGCAATAAATTGAGGTAAAAAATTACAAATGTACACCATCTGAGTCGTCACTGTAGTTACAAACCACCAAAACAGCAATGACAGGAAGCACACTGACTTACAAAATTCAAGATACCCACAAGATTGCAAAACAAACAAGTTTCTCAAATAGTGGTGTAGTTATTTGTGTCGTCAATGAATTTCTGCAGGTATCTGGTATGAGGACAGTTGAGAAAAGGGAATATTTTCATCATCCCCCCACCCCGCCACACACACAGGTATGGGATCCTCAGGTCACTTCTCTTACAGTCCCTGTACTTAGGACTCTGCGTGACTCTGCGCTGCAGGCCTGTGACAGAAACAGGAAGAGCCACAAGAGTAGCAAAGAGTGCATTTCAATAGCGTTTCTAAGACCTACAAGTAAGACCTAGATCTTGAGATATAGGGTATCATGTCCAGGAAATCCTCCGTCAATACCTCTTCTTTCAACTGAGCATTTAAGTCTGGCAAAGCAGAGCTATTCTGGCAACTTACAGCAAATTCATACAGGTATAGTAAAGTATAGTAATGTTTGGTAAAATTTAAGGAAGCTGAAAATATTTGTGTACTTATTCAAAATATTTTTCTTAGAAAACAATTTTAGCCCAGGAAAAAAAAATCTATGTAGCAATTACTAGAAAACTTTTACTTAATGAGTCATTTTAATTAAAAAAAAATACAGACAAACAAAAACCAAAACCCTCAAACTATGTAAGTTGAGGCAAAAAAAGAAAAGAAGAAAGAAAAAAAAAAGTGCCTTGTTGGTGGCCGAATAACAAAATGTTGCAAAAGCACTGCCTTTGGAAGATTGTTTGGTGGCCTCAACTGTGATCGCTGAAAGTCAAGTGCTGGAGGCAGTCTCAACAAATTACAAATTCCCTTTTTGCTGCATTTAATTTAATTCCACGGGAACTTTGTTAGAAACTCACCATAGTTCCTTCTCTAAGCAAACGTGCAGAAACCAAAGTCACTGGGGCTTTTTTCATTCTGTTTTTGGTTTTCCTTTGTTTGAATAAATCATAGAATGCCATACCCAGTGAGTCCAAATTTTGAATCAAGTTATTAAAGGGCAATTTAAAGTTAGGAAGAAATGAAGTAGAAATACATTTGTTTTCCTGTTTTCTTGCCTTTTAAGAAGTCATTTTTATGAATTCTAATTCTCACAGTGGCTTTGAATCTCAGTTAGATATTTACACAAATAGTCCAAAAAGTTGAAACTGAGTTCATAGCTCCTAGCTCATTGCAGATATCTGAGGACTTCTCAGGGTGTCATATGGCAATACTTCTCCTGAGAAAATGTAACACACACACCACCTCACCCCAGATAGGGAGGCCAGGAAAGACCAAAGTACTACGGAAGTCCGATCTAGTGAATCAGAGACTTTTATTGGGGTTACTTACAGAAGTATGGATGAAGGTTTACTTAGAGAAGCAGAAATAACTCAAGGACAGCTGCATCACCAAAGTCTACCTCAGCATAAGAAAAAGCACACAAAGCTGGGACCTGGAGCACAGTAGGCAGTCTGCAGGGACCTCAGCAGAGTAGAGACTGTCCTTCCCAGGCGCCTCAGCTGGCCTAAGCCTCTTCCAGGTGTCTAGTTCCAGTCTCGGCTTGTCCGAGAGTGACTCCCAGCAGTCCTTTTTGCTTACTCTTGGGAGGGAGGGGCCTAGTGAATCTGGTTAGTTTCAGGGACTACCTGAAGCTATTTTGAGTTGCTTACCATCTGTCCTAAAGGGCTTCCAGGGTATAATGCTTCGATCTCAGAGGAAACTGATGCACAGCACATGGAAAGAAAACTACATAGTGCACGCTGTCCTGGAGCATCACAATGTGTCTAACCCTAGGCAGGTCCAGAAAAGTTTGCCTCATTCCTTTTATCTCTGTGCAGAGTCTGGTCTAGAACTCTTGAAAAAATGATTAGTCCGAGAGAATTTATTTCTAAGTGGACTATTTTATAATCTCTTTCTTATTTGCATATTTATTTACTTATTTAGTATGTGTGTGTGTGTGCGGTGTGAGCACACTTGCCACGATGCATGCCTGGAGGTTAGAGGGCACTTCGCAGTGGTCAGTTCTCTTTTTCCTTTATGTGGGCTCTTGGGATTGAAGTCAGGTCATCAGTACCTTTACTCTCAGAACAATCTGTCAAACTTGGATTTGTGATTTCAAGGAAAACTGTAAGTTTCCCTTTTTAAAAGTAAGATTTAAAAAGATTTCCTAGCCTATTAAAGAATCTGTTAATATAGAAATAATTGAGGCAACATACCAGGCAGGCTCAGTGTCCTTCATGGAAGAATGACCCAAGAAGATTCAGGGAGGCACACTGTAGAAATTGCCATTGACCATAAAGGATGGAGACCAATTGTTTCCCATAGCTTGGGATCTACTTAGGTCACTTGCTATGTTTTACTCTATATTGTTTTGATATTATGAATCTAGATAATTTTTTTCCTTGATTACTCAGTCATTGATCTACTGATTCCCTGAACAGACTGGATATTCTTTAGACACCATGAGTACCAAAATGAATTAACGCTGACTTTCAACCTAACAAGTTCACAACCAAGAAAATCTGTACAAGAAGAATATCTTTGTCTATTATACCTAAGAATGCTTGTCATACCAAGTTAGGAGATATTTGGCATTTTTTCCCCTGAGAATGAACACATCTCACAAACATAGCTAGCACATAATTTTGCACATGAATATGAAGGAACCATATTTATCATTAATGTAGTGGCCGTTAAATGACACTGATAATCACTGCCTTGGAGTGTCTGTCACCTCATTGGAATGGCTCAAGTTTCAGGTTTCCAGGACACTCCTACACAGCAGCCAGCTTTATTTCTGACCCTTTGCCAGTCCAGCACTTTCTATGCAATGCTTCATTCTACCAGTGCGTGGTTTCCTGTCGGGCCTCCCTTTCCCCCTCCAATATACCCCATAAAATGTTTGTGGATCAACACTCTAGAGAAAAATCCTTCTGTCTTCTTATTTAGAAGACTCCGGGATTTCCTCATTGTTCTGAGTAACATTCCCCTGAGTCGAGCGACTGCCATCTTGGGGTGCTCAACTTTGCCTACTTGCAAAACATCATCACCTCAGCTGGGCTCATTGGCTGTTTCCACCTCAGAAGCAGTTGAAGAGGACAGGAAGACCTTATCCTGAGCATCCAGCTGCTCCCTTCTTGTCACCTACAACTCTGCCTCATTTGCATGCGGGCTCTGGGAGAGCTAGAGTAGACAAGAGAAGACTAGAGAGCAGGCTCCCTCCACAAGGTGACCTGGGAAGCTCTTATCCCTACTTTATTCTCCCATTTCAAATTCAGTTTAAATTCAGATGTGGTCCAGTGGTAAAATGCTTGCCTAGAGTTCTAGATATATAAGTAATTAGTTTTTCGAGACAGGGTTTCTCTGTAGCTTTGGAGCCTGTCCTGGAACTAGCTCTTGTAGACCAGGCTGGCCTCAAACTCACAGAGATCCGCCTGCCTCTGCCTCCCGAGTGCTGGGATTAAAGGGGTGCGCCACCACCGCCCACCCGGCTCTAGATAAATAAGTAAATAATCTGAGATAGCTTTTTCCTGAAACCCTCCCCAATTGCTAGTGCTTGCATTGGCTTTCTGGAATCATTGGCTATCATCAGGGTAGTACTTCAGGACTGACGGTTCCTTGACTGACTTGCTCCTGTGACTTCTCTTTCCATCTGGACTATAAACTCACCCAGATCAGAGGGGTCACTGTAACGTGGGCTTTGTGCCATTCACAGTTTTAGGTAGTCTTCACACAACCATCTGATGCTGGAACACTGAAGAAACAGCTGTGGAATAAATGAATACTACTAACTCCAGACGTTTTCGTTTTATACCTGATGCCTGCCTTCTTCAGTTGTGTGCCCCCACCCCCAAACCTTCCCAACCACTAGCAACAGGATGAAATTCCCTTTTGTATTGTGTGAAGGCATGTGTGTATATGTATACACATACTACTGAAACCAAGATTTCACACAGCAGATATTACTTATATTGACCTATATTTCCCAATGTTTTAATTAATTAATTAATGTTTTAAAAAGAAACAAATAACAACAAAATACCTATAAGGGTTAGCAAGATGGCTCAGCAGTAGAGGCACCTGCTGCCAAACCTGATGTCCTGAGCTCAATCCCTGGGCCCCACACGGTGGGGGGAAAGAACTGATCTCTAAAAATTTTTCTCTGCCCTCCACACACCCACCGTGGCACACACTCCTACCTCCACTTGATGTGGGAGTCCCCTCTGTGTGCTGTGATCACCATCAATGAATAAAGAAACTGCCTTGGCCTGTTGATAGGGAAGAACTTAGGCGGGGGGACTGGACGGAATGCTGGGGGAAAGGGCGGAGTCAGAGAGATGCCATGGATCCGCTGCTAGAGATGTGCTGAAACTTTGCTGGTAGGCCACAACCTCGTGGTAGTACACAGGTTAATGGAGATGGGTTAAATTAAGATGTAAGAGTTGGCCAATAAGAAGTTAGAGCTAATGGGCCAAGCAGTGTTTTAAATAATACAGTTTCTGCGTGGTTATTTCAGGGCTAAGCTAGCCGGGGCGGCAGGGACAAACAAGTGGCCCCCGCCCTGCAACATCCAATAAATAAATTAAATAAAAAAAAAGCCACTGATAATTATACGTGTAGAGGATTTTTACCACCAGACTTCCCACAGGGCAGGAAACCCTGACTGCTCCTAGGACCGGAGAGGGAGGGGAAGGGGAAGTGGGGGCAGTGGGAGGGAAATGGGAGGAGGGGAGGAGGTGGAAATTTTTTTTAAGAAATAAATAAAATAAAAAAGCTCATAAAGAACAATTACATATTTTCCTATAATTATATTATATTCACAAAAATTTGATAATAGTAAAAATAAAATATTGAATTTAGAACTTTAAAAAAACAATAATAACTATAGTATAAAAATACTCTCCTGCTTATGGTCCTGGTAGAAAATGTTCAGAGCAAAATGCTGCTATATTGCTGGGTTTTTTTCGTGCCTGAGAACTGAACTTTCATTATGGCCTTCACATGCTTGAGTTGCTCTACTGTGTTGCCTCATAACACCTAGAACCAACTCCTTCCTGATTTCCCACCCCCTTGCCTACTTCTACTTTTAGAAAATTGGAACCCAGGTCAACAGTGACACATACAGTATTCTCTAGATAGCTGCTTCACAGGTCGTCCGGGCCAATTTTGGTGGCATATACATAAGAATTTCCAGGCCTAATTTATAACCAAATCTCTTGGAAATGAAATATGAAAAAAAAGCTTGTTGTGGATAAAGTTTAAAAACACATGTTCTATTGCCTGGCGATCCATAATCTGAATCACAACTTTGCCAAATTATTTAACCTGAGTTTCCATTTCTCCATTCACACGACGGTGATAACATGTACTTCAAAGAACTGATGGATAAATTAGAATATTCGGTAGACTTTGATGCAGTAGGTTCTGGCACACTCTTAGGAACAGAACTATCACCTATTCTCTTTAATAAACACACCCGTACTTCATGCTGCTTTGATAAAGTAAGGCTCAGTCATTGGAACAAAAATAAGGTTCCTTTTTCTCTTTTGAAGTTGAATAATATTATAGGCCATAGATACTGTAAAGAAAGGTTAGAGCCGGGTTGTATGAATAATTCCTGCTGAAACCGATTGATTTGTTTAATCATGGTAGCTTAGATTAAGGTTTTTATTCAGTATTATTTTTCAGTTTACAAACGTCTGATGCTGAAGTATTTTGACTTGGGAAAAAAGAAAGCACGTTGTGTAGACACATGGACAGAAGACGTCCAGGTAGCTGCGTTTGAACAGCATAAACTCGTTCTAGTTGCTTGTCTGTTCCTTCTTACCAGTTACCCACAGCCTTGTTAGCGAAGTCACTTACAGGGTAGTTTTCATTGCATGTGTGGCGATTAGGGGGAATTAGCTTTCCACAGAAAGCTTTTGCAGTATCCTTTGCAGTTTAGCTCAGCAGGACAGGACCTCAGGAATACCCCCAGAAACCAAGGCGCAGGCTGATTCTCAAAGAGAAATCTCAACCTTTCCCCCGGCATGAAAAACCAGCCGCGGTCACTCGCTGAGCTATGTGTGAAGCAATTACATGCCTTTGACATTTTTCTTAAAATAATATCTCCACCAATTCTTTGAGAATTTTATACAATTTATTTTGATCACATTTATTTCCCAAAAGAAAGCCTTTGACAATTTCATGGTTTCTGGAAACGAACCTTCTGGTCCCATTCTCTGGTGCGGATGCGTGTTGGGGGACACAGACCTGCAACAGGGCAGAGCCGGAGAACTGCCTGCTCAACTCCCGGGTGAGAGGAGTGCGGCAGCCTCGCCCGCCGGCTGACCGGGACTCGGGAAAGGCTCCGAGAGCGGGCGGGAGCAGCTGCGATCTAGACCACGCTTTCGTCACACACCAGGTACCCAAAAGGAGAAATGCAAACCCTCCCGGAAACGGCGAAAGGAGGACCGCGAAGAGAGAGCGTAGAGGGAGGGCCCACGGCAGGTGAGGCTGGGACGCAAGGACTGGGGGCGGGGCCAAGACGGGCGAGGGTGGGACGCAAGGCTTAGGGGCGGGCCACGGCTGGCGAGGGTGGGACACAACGCATGGGGGCGGGGCCACGGCAGGTGAGGCTGGGACGCAAGGCTTCGGGGAGGGGCCACGGCGAAAAGGGGTGGGTCTTGGGGCGGGACTATGGTCCTCGAGGGCGGGGCGTAGGGGTTGGGGGCGGGGCCATGGCGGCGAGGGCGGGGCGGCGCTGTGGGGGCAGCGGTGCTTCGGGTGACAACGGTCAGAGATGAAGGTGGCCGCGGCGCAGCGGGAAGCTCAGCTTCGCGGAGCGCGGTTGGCAGCCAGGCCGCGCCTGTAGGACCCCCTGGCCGGGGTGACGGGATGGGGACCCGACTCGGGTAGTGAGACGCCTGCTAGCTGAACTTCAGCCGGAGGGGCTCGCCTGCTCCGGTCAGACTCGGCGACCTCCTCCACCTGCTGCCGCTGGGCCCCGCGTCCGGCGGGCCACAACGGCGTCGGCGACGGCGGGGGCATGTGGCGCTGGGTCCGGCAGCAGCTGGTGAGTGAGGGCTGGGGCCGGGCGGCGCGGG
>NC_022009.1:67081614-67095466 GCF_000317375.1 Microtus ochrogaster
GGGCGCGCGTCTCTCCCCGCCGCTCGGGGATGCGCTGCTGCCGCTGCAGGTCGCGAGCGGCGCGGGTTCCGGGGAGACTGAGGCAGCGGCGCGGGGCAGGGGTCAGGCGGCCCTCCTGGACCCAGAACTAGGCTCGGGCAGGTTCCGAGGAGGTCTGAGTCCTCTCGGCCTCCTGGCGGAAGCCAGCCCTGGGCCTAGGAGGGAGGAGCGCCGGAAGGTCCTCACCGCACACCCCTGCAACTTCTCTGTGACTCTACCCCTCCTCAAGGCGGTTAGAATGCACGGGGCTGGAACCATTGGGTAGTTAACTCTTGAACGTTACCGGGTTACCTGGAGCAAGAAAGAGAAAACCTCAGGGTGACTTAAGTGTCTAAAAATGGTCTCCTTTCCCAGAAATGATTCACGGATTAAAACCTCTCATGCCTCCTGGCACCTGCAGCCCAGGAAATACAACGCTTAGGCCACGGTGACAGACTAGACATCAGTCAGTTCAGTGCGAGGAACGCTAACCTATATACTTTTAAAATTTCAATGCCACATCAACTGCAGATTTCAAGGCAGTGATACATCTTAGCGAGGCAGAAACTTACTGCTTTGAGACCAAAATATTCATACTTCTTTTCCCCTGCGCTAGAAAAGCTTTTCAAGTAAAAACTAACAAGTATGTATTTCAGTCAGTCTCTTGTTTATTTTACAGTGGGCAATCCTTCTTAAATAAAGCAGTCTCAGAAATAACCCTAGAACTGCCTGCCACTCCCTCCTACAAATGGTGGGGCTTTATTTTTAGCAACTGTTGCAAATTGAAGTATTCCAGCTTTATTGGGAATCCAAACTAATGATGTCATTTGATCCACTCTGTTGGCTGCCTTGATTTCTTTTCGGTAAGCCGGAAGTACAGTACGGAAGTTAATTATTCCAAATCCATGTGCCTTTTGATTTCCCAGACTTCGTGTGAAGAATGCCTGGCTTAACACAGTTTGTCTGATGTTTTGTGTGGCAGGAAGATCATTTTTAAGTGAGTCTCTTCAAGTATTTCCCAGTATGATAAGACAGTGTCTCAGGGTGAGGTACTTGTGTTAGCTCGACAGAAATCTGGTAATGTTGGGGAATATGCCTTTAAATGTTCACAGCTGAAGGAAGAACCAGAAGCTCTGTGATCATTTACAAATCAGCTGTCTTACTGGACTGAATAACAAAACAAGTTGAACAAGTTGCCCTGCATTAAAACAAAAAAAACGCTATCTCTGATGTTAGCTGCCTGTCTCTGGTTTTTTTTTTTTTTTTTTTTTTGAAGACAGTCAGGTCTTCAAGCCCTGTGCCAAAGCAGTACTTTGCATTGCAGGCCAAGTTTGTGTAATTACTTAAATAACAAATTAAGGACAGTGTGTACAGAGTAGTGAAAATATTTTACACTGACTCAGTAATAAATGGCCATTCTAGTTGCTACACCCATAATTCAGTTCAAAAAGTCTAGATTATTCTAATAAGTGCTCACTGGGTTGAGTCACAAGCAGTAGGTTAATTGTAAACTTTATAAATGGAAAAGTTTGAGGAAATCAATAAATCAGAAGAATAAATGTTTTGCATTTACAGAACACTATATGAATCCTGACTTCAACTAATACTTGAACCAAAAAAGGATAGTTTTGTTTTTAAATTTCTTATTACTGCTTATTTTGTGTGTGTGTGTGTGTGTGTGTGTGTGTGTGTGTGTGTGTGTAAATAAGTAAGTCAGGACAACTTGTGGGAGTCATTTCTTTCCTAACCTGTGGGTCCCAGGAGTACAGCTCAGGTCCTCAGGCTTGGTGGCACTCTCATTTGCCTCCTGAGACGTCTCACTTGCCTTTCTGTCATTTTATTACAGAGACAATTCTATGTTCTACTTATTTATTTGCAATTGAAAAATGATTGATTTCTTACCTCTATAAAATATTTTTGCTGCCTGACATGATGAAAAACCATGACAAAATCTGGTATTTTCCCTTAATGAAAATAGTGAATTTTGGGGCTGGAGAGATGGCTCAGTGGTTAAGAGCATTGCCTGCTCTTCCAAAGGTCGTGAGTTCAATTCCTGGCAACCACATGGTGGCTCAGAACCATCTGTAATGAGGTCTGGTGCCCTCTTCTGGCATGCAGGCATACACACAGACAGAATGTTGTATACATAACAAATAAATAAATATTTAAAAAAAAAGAAAATAGTGAATTTCATATTACTATTTCACACCAATTTTCAAATTATTTATGCTAAAAGTTATTGTGTTATTACATATTTCTGGTATATTTTGTGTTCATAGTGTATCCTTTTTCAATAACTATTATATTATTAACAGCATCTCAGTTATAATAACATAGGACCTTTAGGTGCCTGGTATATTATTATTATCATTGTTAGTAACTATTATCTTGCCAGTACTGGCAGTCAAACCACTTTACACATGCTAGTGGTAGCTGTTGACCACATGCAGTCATTAAAATTTAAAATTTATGTCAGAGAATGTTTTCTTTTGGTTTTTCAAGACAGGGTTTCTCTGTGTAGCCCTGACTGTCCTGAAACCCACTCTATAGACCAGGCTGGCGTTGAACTCACAAAGATCCTCCTGCCTCTGCCTCCCAAGTGCTGGGATTAAAGGCATGCACCACCACTGCCTGGCTGAGAAGAATGTTTTCAATAGCATATTTATGCATACAATGCTGATTTCTACTTTTAAACAAAAGTCCTTGTCAGGAAATAGATAGTATAAGGGTTCTTTATAGGACAACATAGCTCATGTTTTCACAGAGCTGCTGTGTAGGTATATGCTAACCTGGCGATGGATGTGGAAGCCATGATGAGGCTTCTACTCATGACATTCTCAGCATCCTATGTTGAGTGTAGGCTTAGTGTTGAGTGTGTTTTATGAATAGAGGAGGAAATAATATTATTTCTGTATTTCGCAATATAGTGACAAAACGTAAGTCTCACTGACCCAGAAGAATACATAGAATGACTGTGACTACACACAAGCACAACCTGCAGGCAGGTGTTTCTTTACCTGTTGATGGAGGCTGTAATCCCAGCATCTGGAGGTGGAGGAAGGAGAATTGTGAGCTGGGGTAGGGTGGAGTTCTTAAATTGTTCGTAAAGGCCCCTTCAGATTTGTACTGATTATTGTCTTCAGCTTCACTGAGAACATTGGCAAGCTCTTAGCCAAAACTCCCTCGATTTTATTATCTAGTGTTTCTCCACGCTTGCTTGTATCTGTGCTTAATTCTTCCTTTCTTTCTGCTGTCAGAGAAAGTGAAGCCCTCTTTTTCCAAGTTTACCAGCTCCCTTGTGGTTTTGATACTGCTTTTCTTCATAATTCTTTATAGTCCCTGTCAGTTATTATAAGAGTATGTGTCCTTTCTCTTTTCCTTTTGCCTGTAAACACAATTAAGCTTCCCTCTGTTAACTTTCCCTGCACTATACCTAACGGCCAAATGTTCTTTAATTGAATAAAATTGAAAAAAGGTTTATCCTGCATAATAATTCTATCTAATATAGTTGAAATGTGGTTCGGTTGAAATTTTAACTATAAAACATAATGGTTTATAAGGACAGAAAAAATGTGACATCTCAATTATATCTATTTCTGTGATAGTCAGATGACTTAGCAGGAAAAGATACTTCTCACCAAGCCTGATGTGCTCAGTTTGATAAACTCTGGGACTCACTTGGTAGAAGGAGAATTGTCTCCTGAAAGTTTGTCCTCTGACTTTTACATTTGTGTGGTAACATGTACCCACTCCCCAACTATAAATATAATAAAAAAATTGTTTATTTTTAAAATGTGGCTATCTTAAGTTTAAAAGTAACATATGTGGCTTGTATCCATTGTTCATGTTTTATTTTTACTAGTACCACTATATATGACATCAAAAGTAACTTTGGTTTCTATGGAGCACATTAAGTCTATATCTTTATTTTTTTAATTTTTTAATAAAGGTTTTTTTTTATTTGTTATTGTTTATTCTCATATGTTACATCCTGATACAGTTGTTTCCCCTCCTTTCTCTCCTCCCAGTCCTTCCCCCTGTTGTGAAATATTATTTTAACTGGGCAAAGATTTGTTTATGCTGTAAAATATTACTTTAACTGTGTAAAAGTGTGTTGCTTTTGTTTATGTTGCATTTGTTTAATTATGTACAGATGTGTTGCATTTGTTTCACCTTGCCTGCCTAAGTAACCTGATTGGTCTAATACAGAGGTGAACAGCCAATAACTAGGCAGACAAAGGATAGGTGGGGCTGGTAGGCAGAAAGAATAAATAGGAGGATGTAGGCAGAGACTGCTCATTCGTTCTCGGCCACCCAGACCCGAATAATAACACAGAAACTATATTAATTACAACACTGTTTGGCCAGTAGCTTAAGCATATTTCTAGCTAACTCATACATCTTAAATTAACCTATTTCTATTAATCTGTGAATCATCATGAGGCTATAGCCTACCAGTAAGGTTCTGGTTGGTGTCTTTCTCCTTTGGCAGCTACAAGGCTCCTCCCTGACGCTGCCTACTTTTTCTCTGTATCTGTTTGGAATTAAGCCATTAAGCAGCTTCTTTAATAACCAGTGGTAATAAAACATATTCATAGCATACAGAGGGGAATCCCACAGGATGTGGAGAATGAGGAAGATGCCTGAGGCCAGAAGCTAGGCAGCTGTTAGCCAGCCAGAAGGGAGGTGCAGTGAAAGTAGAAGGAAAGAAAAGTAAGAAGCCCTGAGGCAAAAGGTAGATAAAGAAAAACAGGTTAATTTAAGTTAAAAGAGCTAACCAGAAAAGGCTAAGCTAGGCTGAGCATTCAGAACTACTAATAAGTCTCCATGTTATGATTTGGTAGCTGATTGGTGGCCTAAAAGAAAAAGCCCTGATTATACCCCCCAGCCTCTCTTTTCCCCTAAATCCACTCCTCCATTTCCCTTCCTAAAAGGACAGGCCTCCCGGGAATATCAACCAAACATGGCATTTCAAGTTGCCAGAAGACTAGGCACATCCTTCATATTAAGACTGGATGACACAACCCAGCAGGAGGGAAAGGGTCCCCAAAGCAGGCAAAAGAGTCAGAGACAGCATTTGCCTGTTCCCACTGTTAGGGGACCCACAAGAACACCAAGCTACATAACCATAACATAAACACAGAGGGCCTAGGTCAGACCTCTACAGGCTCCCTGATTGTTAGTTCAGTCTCTATGAGCCCTGGTTAGTTGATTCTCTGGGTTTTCTTGTGTCCTTGACACCTCTGGCTCCTACAATTCTTCCTCCACCTCTTCTGCAGGATGCCCCAAGCTCTACCTAATGTTTGACCGTGGATCTCTGCATCTGTTCCCATCAGTTGCTGAATGAAGCCTCTCTGATAAAGAATTATGCCAAGCTTCAACCCAGAAGTATCATTAGGAATCATTTCATTGGCTTTATTTTATTTTATTTTTCTGGTCGTGGTCATGTTTGGTTTCTATCCTAGGTCTCTTGGGCTATTGAAGTATCTAGCCTCTGATGAGAAAGTTTTTTGTTTTTTTGCTTGTTTGTTTGTTTGTTTTAAAAAAGAGAGAGAACTAAGAGGAAGCCGGATGGTGGTGGCACACGCCTTTAATCCCAGAATTTGGGAGGTAGAGGCAGGTGGATCTCTGTGAGTTCGAGGCCAGCTTGATGTACAAGAGCTAGTTCCAGGACAAGTTCCAGTGCTACAGAGAAACCCTGTCTTGAAAAACAAAACACAAAACAAACATACAAAAATCTCAGAAGAAACTGCAACAGAGGTACTCTAAAATGTTGGTTCATCTGAGCCATCCGCTTCTGTTGGAGATTTTTTAGGAGGTCTTCCTTGATCAAACCTTATTTTTCTTAACCCAAAATGAATCCATAGCCTTTTACTTCCTTTGGAAACAAAATCAAAATCTCTTCTCCAAAGTAATGTACCTTTTGACTTAAATTTTGAAGTCAAGGCATTTTCAAAATATATAGGTTGGATTAATCCAACAACATTATAATCAAATGACTTTCAGCAGCTATTGCTCCTTCCTCAGCAGTCAAGCAATTCAAAGAAATCACAATGACATATAGTGTGCAGATTCTCTCTGTGTATTTTCTATCTTTACATGGAAGCTAAGCCGGGGCAGAGGAGATCTAGGAGTGCTGGTTTTTCTTCTGAATTTGGGTGGCTAGGTTTGTGTTAGGCTCTGGCCTGTGCCTATGGCTAAAAAGCCTCCAGGCAAACTGCTTTTTTATAAATGTGCATCCCAAAAGTTGATTGCCAAATGAAGTACGATTAATAAAAATTCAGAGACAGAAATTGTGGTTTAACCTGAAGACCAGGAAAACAAAGCAGCCAGCCACTGGCTCTTACCTCAACTTCAGTCCAAAAATGGCGATCCTGCATGAGACTTGAGTCTGTGAGCTGGCTTCCTCTCTAGGGCTGGAATTAAAGGTGTGCAACGCTGGGATTAAAGACATGCACCGCCCAGTTTCTGTGGCAAATTAGTAGGGCTACTGGGATTAAAGATGTGTGTCTCCACTGCCTGGTCTGTAAAGCTGACCAGTGGGGCTGTTTTACTCTCTAATCTTCAGGCAAGCTTTAATTTATTAAAATACAAATGAAATACCACTACAATATCCTAGGCTGGTCTTAACTCATGGCCTTCCTGTTCGATCTCCTGAATGTAGTAATTATGAAAGTGTGTTCATAAGTCTGAAGGTTTTCTTTTGGTCAAGGTGAAGTGTTTGAGGTGTCTAAGTATTCCCAGGCTCACTCAGGGACCTCACATCAGAGCCTGGTGAGGACCGTTATTGTCATTAAATGCCTTTTAGGTTCATGTTGTCCATACTAGTATTCACGTGTGACTATGAAAGACTTAAAAAATATGACTTGTGATGTGTGTTTGTAAGTACATACTGGCCTTTGAAAACCTAATTTGTTGAGGAAATTAGGATTAAATATCACATAATAATTTTAATTGAAATTATGTTGAGATATAGAAATATGAAAATATATTTTATTAAATTGTTACATGTTTACTTTTATTAGCCTTTAAATATGAAAGCTAAGGAAATAACATATTTGGGTATTTCTGTTTTATTACATTGTGGTAACTGTAGCCTCACTCATAAATAAATTTAAGAAAATTTTCAGTTCTAAGGACTTCTTGATTTTATTCATGTGTTTGTTCTTTAGTTTGTTTCCAGAATTATCTAAATAAGGAATACCTTATTTTTCAAAATGCAAAACTTTTAAAAAATGAGTTCATGTACAGAGTAGATGCCGTTCTTTGCTTTGCTTTTTCCCCTGGAATCTCTTTATCAAATTCAGTATAAGAAATGTGTATTTATTTTATCAGTATGGGAGATATTAAGGCTTATTTTTACTTTAGTTTGGGGATTGTAAGTGTGTGTTTAATTTTAATTCTTCTGTATATATGGTTATAATGGATCAAGTAAGCTTTCCCCAGTGTTGTGAATAAGTCCTACAAGTTTCTTTTGCTGGCTTCTTATCACTTGAAAATGGCTGTGTGAGACATTTAGGATGCTGTTGTTTTTTAATGCTGACTAGCTCACTTAAAGTTATCTCTATAGTTTCAGTGGAAGTGTAGCACAAATGTTATAGTGAATTATTTAGGGAAAAGCACAGCAGCAAGAACAAAGTCTAACGTAGGTGTAGTACGTCTATCATTTCAGAGTTTGGGAGGCTGAGGCAGGCAGATTGAGAGTTCCAGGCTTATATATAAATTCCAGGATTATAGAGTAAGAATAAAGTATGGAAAACATAAAAAAAAATGAGAGACTGTGTATTCAGCAGAGACACCATTTGTTTGATTATTTGTTTTAGTGGGTATTTTTGTTTTTATTGGTTTGTTTTGTTTTTGAGACAAGGTCTTGGCTTGTGTTGCCCAGGCTACTGGAACTCACTCTCTTCCACATCCTGGGATTACAGTCTTGTATCACCGTGCCCAGTTTAAGTTCTCAGTTGGTTGAGTCTACATATGGACCACAGTAGTACTACATTCTGTCTGAGTTAACCTGTGCAGAAAATCCTAAACTGTAATTTCTCTTTAGGAAAATTTACATCATATGCCAAATTTCCATATTTCATTTGGAAGTAAAATACCACCAAGCAAGGAATAAATAGGATAATGTTCATAATACATTAACTCAGTCATTCTCCGATATTTTACGAAGGTTATGAACAAAACATTTTATATGTATGCATGCGGTGCATATGCAGTTAATGCTTATGTGAAGCAGGCATTCATGATATGCTACTTATGGTCTGTATTAGGAAAAATTTCAAGTATATATAAAAATACAGAAAATGACATATGAGACCCCATTTATCCTTTAACCAACTTGGTAATTATTAGCTCGAGCCAGTGTTGCTGGGTCCCCTCGCATGCTGTCTCTACTTCCTGACTAATTTTAAATCAAACCTGAGACATTATTACCCATAATTATGTTTCTATCTCCAAAGAAAAGAAATCTGAAGTATATGACTACTGTAATATTCTATGTATTTCCATTTTCCTCTCTTTCCTCCTAGTCTCAAATTTTAGAAAGCAGTTCTTTAAAGTATACTGCCTTTTTCTTGTGCTAGTGTCTAAGGAGAAGAAATTATAGAGAGATCAAATGAATTTTAAAAACATCTTGCTTCAGCATATCATATTGTATATCCTGAACTTGTATAGTTTTTACTTGTCACTTAAAATGCTTTGCCTATGATATGAAATATGAAAAGAATATGTGCACTTCTAATTTTTGAGGAAGCAAGTCATGCTTTTGTCTTCCTTTCTAAAAAGGATGAACCAAACCCATTCTCTCCCCTCCCTCTTCCCCCCCAGGCTAAAGCAGTCTTGCTTCTTTCTCTGCTCTCCCTGCCAGCCCTGCACCCCCCCCACACACACACACCAGGCTAAGGCCTCTTTTCTTGATTGCTGCAGTGCTTCCCCGTGGCCCTGTGGTCTGTTTGTCAGTTACTAGCCAGCCAGAGAGATCTCACATGTTAGTCCTGCCTGTAATACCTCTGTTTGCAGCCTCCCAGGGCTCTGCTTACCTTCTTTTCATCTGTGTCCTAGCCTGTTCTCCAGATTACTTCTCACTCCCCATATACTTTCTTTTTCTAATAAAGTTTTTTTTATTCTTGGAGAATTTCTTTTTTTTTAAAGATTTATTTATACAACATTTATGTATACAACATTCTGCCTCCATATATGCCCACACGCCAGAGGAGGGCGCCAGATCTCATTACAGATGGTTGTGAGCCACCGTGTGGTTGCTGGGAATTGAACTCAGGACCTCTGGAAGAGCAGTCAGTGCCCTTAACCACTGAGCCATTCCTCCAGCCCCCGAGAATTTCATATAATATATTTTGCTCAAATTCATTCCCTTAACTCCTCCCAGATCCTCCCTTTTCTCCCTACCCACCAACTTTCAGAGCGTGCATTCATATTTCCTCCCTCTTCCCTCATCCTCTCCCCCTTTGCTCTCTCTTTCTCTCCTTCCTTTTCTTTTTCTCCCTCTGAAAAAATGGGTGAGGCCAATTTGTGTTGGCTGACTGCTCCTGGGTTTAAAGGCCTTCCCCAGAGCAAGGCCAGTACACCAGGTGTCACACCATGGAAGCAAACCTATTTTCCCTCCCTTGGCAACAATCAAATGCAGATGGCTCTTTAGGGAAGGGTGTGAATTCACGTCTAACTCACCTCCTCCATACTGAGATTCTGTTTTCTCTAGCTTGATCTCATGCAGGTCTTGTATTTATATTTTCACAGTTGCTATGAATTTGTATGTATATCTGCCTTGTTGTATCTGGAAAAGTTTATTTGAAGTCATCTAACACCTCTGGCTCTTAAAATCTGTCCAACCTCTTATACTTAGATCCTTGAACCTTGAGGGGAAAGGTTTTATACAGACATTCAGTCAGGCTGAGCACTCTGAAGTCTTTTGTTCTCTACATGTTGACCACTTTTGGGTCTCTGTGCTAATTGCTGTATATTGCAAGAAGAAGCCTCTCAGTTGGGGGGTGGGGTGGGAGGACAAGGATTCATGGAGATGGCTACAAGTCATTAAGAGTCATTTATTGGCATGTCCATTTAGCAGGTTAGTAGTAGGTTTTCCCCTCAGGCTCATGATCTATCAAGCCACAGGTTCTTGGCCTCACTAAGAGTGTCTCATATCTCATGGAGCAGGCTTTAAAGCTAATTCAGTAGGTTACTCCCAGAACAGTCACAATACTGTTGCGCCAGTGGGCATATCTTGCCATGCAGGTTGTGACTGTAGTTCTCAGTGTTCATAGCTGGATGGGACTGTTGATTACTTTTCTCTTCTGGTAGTGTGCAGCACTATGAACTCTCGTCAGTAGAGATACGTTTCCAGTTGAGTGCCAGCTGAACATATACATGTTTTATAACTCAAGTTTATGGTATTTTCAGCAGTAGGTTTTACTGTCAAGTTCTTGGGAGTAACAAATAGCATTGGCAATAGCCTGTAATTGCAGGAGGTGGTTGACAACTCAGAAAGGTAACTCATTCCTAGTACTAGGAGCTTCACTTAGTAATGGATGCGATCTGATTATTGTTCAGTCACTATAAAGTCACTCAGTTTAAACTAGAAGCTTCCACAATGATAGGTTTCTATGTGACTTTTTCAAAAGTCCTTCCGGGTCAGTTATTTCTCCCTATATTCCCTCTTCTACCCTGTCTTTCCATCCCTCAGCCATTTCATCTTTCCTGTTCCATTTCCCCCTTCCCCTTTCTCCTTTTATAATACTGTATTTTTTCTTCCTTGATAAAGCCCCCCCCCCCATGTCTGCTGACCTCCATGTGCATACCATGGCATGCTGACACCCTCCCCTATGGGAATACACAAAGTAAAAAATCAAATGAATTTCAAAGACTTTTAATAAATATTTATAGCTATAGATGATGGTTTTTCTTTTCTAGCTATGCCTATAGTTATTTGAGCATTATTTGAGTTATTTATGTTCTATTTTTTTTTTGAGACAGTTTCTCCATATAGCCCTGAATGTCCCAGAACCACTTCCTAATGTTGCATTCCTCATGCTGTGGTGACCACCAGCCATAAAATTATTTTCACTGCTACTTCATAACTGCAATTTTGCTACTGTTATGTAACATAATGCAAAAAATCTGTGTTTTCCAATGGTCTCAGGTGACTCCTGTGAATGGGTTGTTCGGCCCCCAAAGTGATTTTGGCCCACAGGTTGAGAACCACTGTTCTAGAGCCTCTTCCTCTCCCTGCCCCCCTAAACTTTAAATTCTTTAATGCAGATTTAAAGGGAGTTGATACACTAGTTCCTTGCCAATGTTAATTAACGTTTTGGTCCCCAGTTGGTGGAACTGTTTGTAGGAGGTGTGGCCTAGAGCAGGTGTGTCACTGGGGCCTGGCTTCGAAGTTTAAAATGCACACTTCATTCCCAGTTAGCACTCTCTCTTTCTGCTCCCAACCTGCAGACAAGACGTGAGCTCTCAGCTTTCTGCCACCCTGCTTTTGCTCTGACCCTCTCAACAAGCTCCAAATGAAATACTTTCTTTTGAAAATTACCTTCCTTGGCCACACTGTCTTACCAAAACTATAGATAAGTAACTAAGACCCTCTGCTAAGATTATTTTACTGTTAAGATTATTTGTTTGCAGGGATGGTATGCTAATTGCTTTTTATTGCTGTGATAAACACCATGACCAAAAGCAACTTGGCAAGAAAAGAGCTTACTTTATCTTATGGTATATAGCCCATTGTTTATGAAGGGAAGTCATGGCAGGAAGCTCGCGGCAGGAACTAAGTCAGAGGCCATGGAGGAACGTGTGATACTTACTGGCTTACTCCCTGTGGCTTGCTCTCAATCTCTCTCACACTGGGACATCAATAATGTATCCAGAAAATAACCCATAGACTTACCTACAGGTCAGTCTGATGGAGGCATTTTGTTAGATGAGTTTCCGTCCTCCCAGTTATCTCTAGCTTGTGCCAAGTCAACAAAGCACAAACCAACACAGATAGTCTTCTGAATTTGAAGGCAGAGCATCTGTTCCTCAAGAAATATTATAAACATATTTCTATCTATATTTCAGGAAATCCTACCTGTTAACTAGTATAAAGAAAAAGTTGGGTGGCATAATCCATCACATGAATCGTACTCTTTTGAGAGTAAAACTTTTTGAAACTAAGTTGATCTCTGGTTATAGAAGAGGCTAAAAATAATCTATCAGGCTATCAGGCATGGTAGTCAAATTAGCTAGACATATTTCTCTTTCTGTCAGTAAGAATCTGTCACAGCAGAAAGCAAGGTACTCACAGGAATGAAAAACAAGGAATGCAGTAAAGAAAGCTTCTATAGCTCTCATATCTGATTTTTTTTTCTTGTAGCATATTTGAGAGTGTAAACTGTTTTTCCTTATTGAAAGTGTGACTTATTATGAAGATAATGTGCCTGTTCACTTTTGAAGAAAAGCACTGGTGACTTAACTGTAGTACTTAAGGGGATTCAGCTGACGTGCAGTTTACAGCCAATAATATGTATAATCTGATCAGTTATTTAAACCAATAGTAAAATATTATACCAACTGGCCTGTTGACTAGTATTCTTTTTCTGTTGTTTGGTCTTAGGGTTTTGACCCACCACATCAAAGTGACACAAGAACTATTTACATAGCCAACAGATTTCCTCAGAATGGCCTTTACACACCTCAGAAATTTATAGATAACCGGATCATTTCATCTAAGGTAAGGATAAACAATTTTATTATAACACTGTAGATGTGGATCTGGGAATATATTCATAGCTCATTTGTTAGAATGCTTACCTGTCATTGTTCTGTGGTGTTTTACTCTTTTGGCTTTTTTTTGGGGGGGGGGGCACCATCCAGCACTCAAATAAATCACAGAGGCTTATTCTTACAGTTATGAATGCCCAGCCTTAGCTTGAATTGTCTTTTGTCAGGTTTTCTTAACTTAAATTATCCTGACTACCTTTTGCCTCTGGGCTTTTTTATCCTCCTCTTACTTCTGTATTCTTCCTTTCGCTCGTACTCCATAGCTGGCTCTGGGACCCTCCTTTCCTCCTTTTCTCATTCCTTGATCTCCCTTCTCCCAGATTTTTCCTTCTGTTTATTCTACCTGCCTACCAGCCCCGCCTCTCCTTTCTCCTGCCTCACTATTGGCCATCCAGCTCTTGATTAGACCATAAGGTGCTTTAGACAGGCAAAATAACAACTTCACAGAGTTAAACAAAGCAACATAAAAGAATGCAATGCATCTTTTCATCATTAAACAAATGTTCCCCAGTAAAAACAAATGTAGCATATCTTAAAATAATATTCTACAATGCTAATGCTTTTCCTCAAACACTGATTTCATCTTTTCTTGGATGTTACTTTAGCTCAACAGTCCCTCTTCTCTGTCCTTTTCTTTCTGCTGTCACATTATGTCTGTGTATATGATGATGCTAACATAGTAGATCATTTGTGCGGTGTTCCCATTCTCATCTGTAGTTTGAACATTTTATAGGTTTTAAAATAGCCTAATTTTTAAGTCTAATTTCTGTGTTTAAAATTTAATTTTAGTCATTTCCGTCTTCCCATTCCCCTCCCCAACTCCTCTAACGTCCCATTCCCAGCTGTCACTCTGTCTCAAATTTATAACCCATTTTTCTTTGTTACTTCTACATGTATAAGTACAACCTGTTGAGTCCATTTAATGTTACTTGTATGTTTGTGACTTCATGACTGACCCCTGGGGAAGACTAGTTCTACTGCTCTTAGCTTTCCTCAGTTACCCGCCTTTGTCCAGGTGAAAAGCCCACTGAGATTTCCTCCTTGTGTGTTAGCATGT
>NC_022009.1:67095673-67102758 GCF_000317375.1 Microtus ochrogaster
GCTTTGTTCTGGTCTTGTTTAAGTATCTATACTGTTGAAGTATTTTGGGTCATATTTCCCTGTCACAGTCTCACAACCGATTTCCTGGTTCTTTGGCTCTTATAGCCTTTTTACCCCCTGTTCTATGCTATTTTCTGAGTCTTAGGTTCAGGAACTGTGTTATAGATATATCCATTGGAACCGGGAACCCCATAATCAGCTTTCTGCAGTGATCTCTGTCTATTGCAAAGAGAAGCTTCCTTGATGGTGGATGAGAGCTACACTTATTTGTGGAAACAAAGAAAAGAATTTAGGATACAGTTAGGAATTATGTTGGTTTAGAGAAGTGGTAGTATTGTGTTCTCCTCTAAGATCCATGACCTCTCTAACCCTGGGTAGGTTTTCAGTACCAGACATGACTTCTCTCCAATTGAGTGGGTCTTATGTCCAGCTAGAGAGATGTTGGTTACTGATAAAATATGATTGCAACTGATATAGATATAAATATGGATTTACCACTGATAAAGATAAACTTTTAGGAGTATTATAATGTGGGTCATTGTTGTGACTAATAGGCATCACCGCTGGATGGGATTACTGGTTGCTTCCCTCTGTTGGCAGCTTGTATAGCACCTTCTGATACTATGGAAGCTAGTCTTCAAGGAGGAGGCTTTCAGATCAGATCCTTTGAGTTCTGTTAAATTCTAATATTTAAAATTCTCATATGCTAGGACTTCACAGGTCCACATAAAACATTTTAGCTGCTGTTGGAAACTGAGAGTCCCAAAAAATGCTGTGATTAAATAAGTGCTTTTATATGGCTGTTTTCTTTTGCAGCCATTTAGGTTTGATGTTTTTGACCAAAGTTTCAGAAGTGTGTTTAAATAAGCACTCTCTTTAAAACATTTTAGCATAAGTCAACGTCTCCTTATATTGCTTCCCTACTGTTGTGTCTCAATTGTTTCTGGAACCTCGTAACTGTATTGCTGGCTGTCTCAGCTCAGTGAACTCTTTTACCATTGAAGCTTGGCTGGATTTTTTGCTTTTATTGTGGCTTTTAAAATACAAAAATCTAACGACAAAAGGGTGTAGATTTGTCTTTAAAAATGTTGAGTTTGTGTCAGTTAAAAGTGTAGATGTTTGGTGACACTGTTCTTTCTCTCAAGCTTCAGTGAGGCTGGCATGATATACTTCTTGTTTTGAGTCCTGTATTGTTCTCTGAGACACTTTCTACAACACCACAAGGACCTTTGCTGCTTTTTCTTTTGTGTTATATATTCATTTATGTATTTTATCTTTGACTACAACTGTTGATATTTAACTCTTAATCTCTTTATTTTATTTTTAAGCATCTTAGTATATCTGATATGTTGGAGATGTATAATGATAAATCTTATTTGTTTGTTTGCTTTTATTTTGGACAGGGTGTCAATATGTAGTCCTGTTTGTCCTGGATCTCACTGTGTAGACCAGACTGGCCTTGAACTCACAGAAATGTGCCTACCTCTGAGAGCTGGGAAGCAGTGGTTCTCAACCTTCCTAGTGCTGCAAGCAACTCTTTAATACAGTTTTTCATGTTGTGGTGACCCCCAACCATAAAATTATTTTCTTGCTACTTCGTAACTATAATTTGCTACTGTTATGAATCATAATGTAGATATCTAATATGAAGGCTATCTTATATGAGACCCCCGTGAAAGGGTCAGTTGACCCCAAAGAGGTTGTAACCCACAGGTTGAGAACTGCTGGACTAAAGGTATGTGCCTCTATGCCCAGCTTGGATAATGATATATCTTAATTCAGTGGCCATAGTTCCAGCATCCACACGACAGCTTTCAACCGTCTGTAATCCAGTGCTAGGGGACCTGATGCCTTCTGCACTCTTTGGGTACCGGGCACATATGGTTGTCCACACATATATAAAAGACTCTTCTACATAAAATTTTAAAATAATTTATTATTGTTATTTGTGTATGTCTCTGTGTGAATATAGGCATATGAGTGCAAGTGCCTGTGGAGACCAGAGGCTTCAGCTCTTAGAGCTGGATTTACAGGCAACTGTGAACCACCTGACTTTGGTGCTGAGAATTAAGTCCTCAGAGCAGTATACACACTCTTAACTGTGTAACCTTCTGTCCATTCCCTTTAAAGGAACTATCTTGAAACCATTGCCTACTGCCAATTTATATCATTGTTTACTTTAAAGGTACAGGAGGAAAAATATTGTTAGTATCATAGTCTACATAGACATTTGAAAACACAGGGCATTGCCAACTTAATTCTTAGAAAGTTTTGTACATTCAATAAGGTGATCAAGTAATTTCTGTGGAGACACTTTGACCCCTATAGAACAGTTGCTTTTTACTCCAGCTGGGATTAACCAGAAGAGCCTGATTGATCAGGACTTAAATTATGCCTGGACTTTACTCAATCAGTAATGGACTTGCCAAAAGCTTGAGAACCCTGAGTTTGGATCTGTAGCACCCACATAAATTAGAGTTGAGTTGCACTTGCAATCCCAGTGCTGGGGAGTCAGACACAGGAGGACACATAGAACAGAGATTAAGTCTAAGCTTAGCCAACAAATGTTACAACTTTGAGTCACAGGATTTTTACTCTCATCCATCTTTGCTTTTGACCATTATACTCAGCTGTCTTGCTCTTAGGACTTTGTGGCAGTTTTGCATCCTTCATAAATTGTTTTGGTGTTTATCCCATTGATTGCTTGTTGTTGTAGGAAGGAACCTGGCCGTGTCCTGCTGCCCGGCTAGCTTACCCCCCAAAATAACCACACAGAAAACTATTCATTTAAATCACTGCCTACCCATTAGCTCTAGCCTCTTATTGGCTAACTCTGACATCTTGATTCAACCCATTTCTAATAATCTGTATTTCACCATGAGGTCGTGGCTTACTGGGAAAGATTCAGCATGTCTGACCTCGTGGCTGGCTCCATGGCGGCAATCTCTGACCCTGCTTTCTTCCTCCCAGAATTCAGTTATGTCTACCCTGCCTACCTACGTTCTGCCCTATCAGGCCAAGCAGTTTTTTAAAATTAATTAACCAATGAAAGCAACACATAGATAGAAGAACCTCCTACACCAGCTTGTCTAATTATTTCACATTCTAGGTCATTTTTCTATATTTCATGTAAAAAGAGAATAATTGACTAGGCCATTTCATTTGGTTCTGACACTGATAGTAAAAATAAAATGCTTTTAGTTTTGTTAGCATTTCTGCCAATGCTTCTTCATCTTTTTTACTTCACTTTTATGTAACCAAATCCAAAATGTATTGTTAAAGTGTTATGACATTATCTCTAGTTTCTAAAAAAAACCAACAACTAGCCAGGCAGTGGTGGCGCATGCCTTTAAACCTAGCCCTCAGGAAGCAGAGGCAGGCAGGTCTCTATGAGTTCAAGGCCATCCTGGTTCACAGAGCCAATTCCAGGATAGGTTCTAAAAGCTACAGAGAAACCCTGTCTCAAAAAACAAGACAAAACAAATCAAAAACTGGATGCAAAATTAAAGGGTTTCATATCTCATTTTTAAAAGTATACTAAAATTGCCAATAAATAAAAAGGGGGTAAAAGAAAGTAGCATAAAAGTCTTAAATTATAGAAACCAGATAGTTTCTATAACAGTAGCATCAAGTTATATTAATTTGCCTAAGAGATTTGTAAATCCAATTATACTTTTCTTACAATTGCATCTATGTAGTACATACTGTTTTTGAATATTTTTTTTATTGATTTCTCTTTTCTTTTTTCCCTAGTATACCGTATGGAATTTTGTTCCAAAAAATTTATTTGAACAATTCAGAAGAGTGGCAAACTTTTATTTTCTTATTATATTTTTGGTTCAGGTAAGTTTTATCACTCAGTGGATTACTTATAAACTCACTGCCCAAACATATATTTTACAATAAGGAAAAATACATTGTATTCTTAGTTGTTTGACTGTGGGATTTATTTTTGTCCTGTAACTTCACCATTGTATTCTCTAATAAATTATCTAAATCAAATCTAGATTTCTAAAACATAGGCTATAAATCTTAGGATCAGTTTCATTTTGTTTCTTTACTAGTGTGCCATAGTACTGAAAACTGTAACCTAGTCAAGGAATGTTACTTGTGATTTTCAGACACCTGCCTTGGAGTATACATGTTTTGGCTGTTGCCGTGTAGTGCGTCATTTGCACACGTCTGCCTGTGGAATTGTCAAGATTGTGTGTGTGTTTATTTAAACTTTATTTTAATCAGATATGGCATGAGTCTACAGTCACAGATACTCAAGAGTCTGAGGCAGATGAAGATTGCTTGTACCCAGAAGTTTGATGCTAATTTAACAACATAGCAAAACCTCACCCCAATAAATTGTATTTATATTTAAATTTTTTTTTAATATTTCCCTCTCCCTTCATTTCTTTTTTTTTTTTCTTCTTCCATATGTGTGTTTGCATGCGTGCCTAAGTGTTACAACTCTGATAGAAAGGTATCCTTGGCTTTAGCTGCCAAGGATACCTACAGCTCTAAAGGAGATGTAAGCCCTCAAGCCACACAAGTGTCCAGGCCACAGGACAGCTCTACCATGAAAAGTCCCACCCCCTTCCCAGGAAACTGTATACGGCCCGTATCTTGTTCAGTAACTACTCCACTGTTACTCTCCTGAACAGACACAACCACTCTCATAATTTTTTGCCCTTCCAGTAAATCTCTTGTGTGAGGTTTGTTTTGCAGTATGACTTTGTGATATTCCTTGGCTCTCATCTGCCAGCATACCTTTCCATCTGAGCTGTAATGCTTACAATGTACCTTAGAGTCTTACTATGTAGCCTAGACTAGCTATGAACTCACTATCTGTGTCTGCACTTCTGGAATTATAGATGTTTACTACCATAGTCAATCAATTATTCTTAATTCTTTTTTTTTCTTAATTCTTAAGTATTTACAAGAGTACTTTTCTGGGTTTAATTATAAGTTTTTCATAAATTGTTCAGTAGCTTCTTAATCTAAATATTTTTGCTTTTCTTTTCATATGTGTATATATATACATATATATTTCAAAATGTAAATTGAAGCTTAAGTGTAAGTCAATTTTTAAATATCGTGATTATCACTTCCTTACAGTTATTATTTTCTGATAAAACCTTAGAATTTTTCTTCAATGTTAAAAGTTTGTTTTTGCTCTAAACTGGTCTATCAGTAGAGCCTAGAATTTCAAAAGAAAAGTTAAAATTACTCAGGTAACCATTTTAAAGCTTTAGGAAACATTTAGTTTAAAATGCTTTTCTTCATGAATGGAGAAGGAACTTTTAATTTTATATCACTAGAGCATCTAGTGGTTTTCTTGGGAAAATGAAACTATGATAACTATATTCACATGCAGTTTTCAAATTGCTAAGATCAACATGTATATAGAATAGAGCAAATTCAATTAGCCAATTCAAAGTCAAGGGAAATTAATAAATCATAAGATTTGTGTTCTTATTAACCTGTGTAATTACTGTAAGTATTCTTCAGCAACTTGTAGAGACTTAATTATGTGATTACATCATAATTGCAGCACCATTTTCCTAGCTCTCGTCTTCTGATTCATCTGTGTATAACAAAATCACTTGTAGGAACAATCATTTTCCATGTTCCACTTCTAGTTCTCTTTTCTAGGGTCCATTTATCCTAAATCTTGGGTTAAAATTGCAAACAGACTTTACAGCATATAGTATGATGTACAAAAAAAGACCCACCATAGGCAAACATTGAAGATCTTAAGAACTGTTGAAGCAATGTACCTACACATGGTGGTACATGATTATATCTGAGCACTTGAGCATCAAAGACAAGAGGATCAACAGTAGTTCAGATTTGCAGGGATGCATATAGCAAAATCCTGTCTCAAAAACCAAAACAACAGTAAAGCAGAGTAACTGAGGTCAGTGTAGCAGTATATGAGAATGTACAGTTGAAAGACTTTACCACACCTGTGAAGTAGTCAAGAGAGCAAAGTTGTAAACCAAACTATATACATTGTACAATAGTATGATACATTAGCTATATCATATGTAATATAAATATGTAATGTTCTTCATTCTTTCTCTAAATCTAGCTTATGATTGACACACCTACCAGTCCAATTACCAGTGGACTCCCATTATTCTTTGTGATAACAGTAACTGCCATAAAACAGGTATGTAATACTTCTTGCCTTTGTTCTTCCAAAATTCATTCAGAAACCTTAAGTAGTCCCACTCCAAATTAACATTATTGTGAAAACAATTTATACAACAAAGCATCAGATTTATTTAGTACATAAAAATTATACTTCAGGTACCTTGTGACTCATGAATGATTGCAGTATTTAAAATATATTATTGTCTTGACATAGGTATCAATCTAAAAATTATATTATTTATATTAATATATTATATTAAATTATATATATATGTGTGTGTATTTTTAAATTAGCCTATATATAGGCTAATCTATATACTTCTTAAATATATATATAGGCTCATTTAAGAAGTAAATTAGTATAATCATTTTGTGATTTTAGTGAAGTTTAAAAAGTAGTTCAAAGGAAGTAAGTTTATAGAATAGAACATTTGTTTTTGACAGGAACTTCCCTAAATTTTATGGTTTTCCTTGATAATTATTTTTTGTGTGTCCTAGTACCCTAATGGAAATAATTTCAACCAGATTATAAGTTGACATTAAGATTTAAGAAAATAAAAATAGAATATTGGATCAACATGCTAATTAAGAAATAAATCCTTTGAAATGTCAAATTGATGTTGCTATCACTTCTCAAAAACATCTAGCCATGGTCTCGTGATGCAGAAGATTTCCTTCTACTAGACAGAGAGTTCATTATGTTGTCTTACCTAAATCTTCTGTTTTATAATATTTAAGGATAACATGTTGAGTGATGGAGAAATAAAATTATCAAATAATTTGCGGTTCTGGGATAAAGTGTATTACTTAATTATCTTTAGTTTTCTCTATCTGTTTATATAAAATTAAGTACAGTGTGTGTGTGTGTGTGTGTGTGTGTGTGTGTGTGTGTGTGTGTGTGTGCTTGCGCGTGTGCGCCATAATTTGCTGGTGAAGGC
>NC_022009.1:67102858-67118866 GCF_000317375.1 Microtus ochrogaster
GCCATAATTTGCTGGTGAAGGCCAGAGGACAACTCATGGGAGTCAATTCTTCCTCCTACTACCATGTAGATCCCAAGTACTGAGCCTAAGTCATCAGGCTTAGTAGCAGGTGCCTTTACCTCTTGAGCCATTCCACCAACACTATTTTATTTTTGTTGAAAAATAAAGGATAAGTGTCTATAGATTATCAATTATGTCATATAACTAGTATGTCAGAATAGTAGCCTTACCTCTCACCAAATTTGATTTCTCTTTCTTTTTCTCCTATTGGAGACTAAGATTTGTTTGTATTATTCAGTAAACATCTTAATCACTTCAGTTACATATTTTCTTAGTTTTACAAGTGTCATTTATTTCATCAGAGTAACATACATTTGTCCTTTGGGCTTGTCTTGTATATTTTCACTAGGTGATTTCTGGTCAGTCTCTATGTTGATGTTCTCAAGTTTACAACCTAAACCTATTAGAGCCATATAAACACACACACACACACACACACACACACACACACACACACACACACACACACACTCATTTGTATACTTCCATTTGAAACCTCACAAGAATCTTACATAGAACTGTTTTCCCCTGTGAAGCCATTCTGCTCCTACTGCTCCCTAGTTTATTAATGGTTCTACAGTTCTTTGACTGCTTCTACCTCTGCTTTTAAAATGTACCTAATTAGTTTAAATAACCAGCATCTCTTTCCTAGACCACTGTGTTATTCTCTCAATAATCTTTTACTTCTACTCTTAACCTCCCTGTTTCTTGTAGTAACTGAATTGAGCTCTTAACATTGGATCATGCTACCCTTCTGTTTAAAGCTGTAGAGGGAATTCTCTTCAAATGTCAGTGTCTTTAGTCATTAATGGAGACATACACAGTGTAGTTCCTGCTTCCTACATTTTTTTTTACTGCTACTCTGTCTTTGACCACACTCCTCATCTCGTCATCAAACACAGAAAGCATGCTTCTATTACACAGATTTATGACTTGTCATCTACCTTTCTTGAAAGGTTCTTCCACATAATTGCATAACTCAGCCCCTGATTTTTTTCAACTATTAAGCTTTGACTGTTCCTGGCTATTTACCTTTCTCCATTTCCTTTTTAAATATTCTCTGTTCATATCATTTGTCATGAACTTGTGTTCTGTTATTTTTTGTTCAGATGTTTAGCACAGCCACGGCAGAGACTGCCTTGTGTTTTCAGTGACTGATAGACCAAAACCATTCATGTGTGGGGACTTTGATAAACATTTGCTGAATAAATGAATGAATAATCCTGTTAAATACTTACTAAAGCAAAGGAAAATATAGTAATTTTGATTCTTAACTCTCAATAAATATTTGGCCAACTGTGGACTGCATTTAACTAAAAAATGATACTATTAACTAAGTTGAAAACATTTTGATGGATGCATCTTTGTAAAATTAGTTTAGTAATGATAATTGACCACATTTCACTTTCCAAAATTGGTTAAAAATATATATAATCTAAAGGGAGGAAGCAAACACTTCACACTTCTGTTAATATGGTTGCTACAGATGAGTACTAAGTTTAAATAAAAGCCAGACAGTAAAGACAAAGGGGGTAAAATGCAAATGTTCAAAGGGAATATTTGTTCTGATACAATTCATTCATTTTCTTCTCTCTATTGGTCTTTCTAGATTTCAGAAACCTATGTTTACTCATATAATAAGAGTTTCTAAGTTTTACTCATTTAATAAACACACAGATGCATTTATATATTGTTCAAGTTTATGTATCTATCACTATGGATCTATCGGACAAAATTTGGAGAAATTATCCAAGTAAATGTTTCCTTATTCTCTTCTCTTTAATCTGGTTTGTAAGGAAAATGCTCTATTACCACTTATCAAATTTAATTTTTTCCAGCTGTATTGTATATTGTGTCTTTTCTAATCATGTATTGTGAGATACATTGTGTAGCTTGAATTTTAATTGGTCTTAATAATAAAAACCTAGAGTCAGATAATGGAGTAAATGCTGAAAGATCAGAGAAGTAAAAGAGCCAGCCACTAGAGGGACTTTTTACCTCTACCAGATCCTAGGATCAAAGTGGGAAAGATCCTGTCTCCATGAATCATCAGACTAAATGGGCTAAGCTCCTGTCTCTTCCCACCTTTTATTTGTCTCTCTGCCTAGACATATTTCTTCCTTCTCCACCTCCTCTAGTGCTGGGATTAAAGACCTGTGACTCTCAAGTACTAGGATTAATGGTGTGAGACAGCACTACCTGGCTCTGTTTCTCTTTTAGACTGAATCAATCTAGTATAGCCCAGTGTGGCCTTAAACTCACAGAGATCTGTCTGCTTCTACCTGAGATTAAAGGTGTGTGCCACCACAGCCTGACCTCTATGGCTAGCTCCACACTCCTATCTTTAGGCAAGCTTTATTTGTCAGATCACAGACAAAATATCACCACATTTCTTTCCCCTTTTTTTCTGTCTAAAATAGAAAAGGTTATAACGAATATAAGAAAAACTATATACAATAAGTATAATAATGATATATAGTATATACAGGCAATAAATTCATCAGCAATGTCTAGTCCATAAACATTTGACAAATTTAGAGAAAATACTCTCTATATATCCTATTTTGGTAAGTTCAAAAGGTTGTACCTAATTTGCTTTCTAACCTAACTTGTATTACCATCTAAAACTATCTTTTGATGTTTCTCAATCTTATACATTTTACATATCTTTAGTGAATGTTTTTTCTGAATCTGTGAACAAGGAAAATTATACCAATCTAGTCTTCAACTTCCTCAGACACCTGAGAAGGAAATAATATTAACTGAGTAAGCAAGATGTGCAAACAAGCAACTTCCAAAAAAATGTGAGCAATGACAGAAACAACTTGCTGTCTGGATAGTCACAATTCCTCTGCAACATTGGGGCATCCATCTTTGGCCTACAGGCCTAGCATATATGACAGACTTTTGTGTAAAGCAGGGTATTCTGAAGGGCTATCCTACTTTATCTTGGCAAAGTTTGGCAGTCACTTTCTCTTGTATCTGTTGTGGGAACACCTTCAGCCAATAGCCTTTAAGATACCAGCCCACTTTGGACGTGGTCTCATGTACTAATTAAGTGCCAATGAAAAACCTGCATGGCCCTTTTGCTTCTGGATTTGGTTCCAGTTCCCAGCACACACAGAGGACTGCGGATCACTACTATTACTTTGAGTTTATACCCAAATAAATAAACTTTTGTTATACTACTCCATTCCATGCTATTGTGAAACTCATTGGTACAACTACAAATTGGTGCCCAACATCAGGCCAACTACATCCACATAAAACCTGAGAGTGCTTGGGAAGGAATTCCAGACATAAAAGAACAAAGTTAAGTATGACTTTGGGTGGGCTCTGCTTGCTAGAGGCAAGCAGAGGTGCACTTCCTTTAAGAGAAGGCTTCCTGACTCAGTGTTAGCAGCAAAAAACTACATGGCTCCTTTAAGAAACAGCTCCCTGGTTCATGTTGGTGGCACAAATGGCTCTGGCTCTTTCTGGAAGTTCTGTTATAGAGCACTTGAATGGGTTTGTTTAACAGCGGCAACATAAACCCACTGTTTGTTTAATAGTGGCGACATAAATCCACTGTGTCCCTGGAGCTGAGGCAGTGAGAATGGCTTGCAGAGCTGGTGGTGAATGTACCTCTGCCATGTTGGACCAGATGGAGTCAAAAGGCAAAGCCGTAATCCTAACCAAACTACTTAGCTTTTTAAGTAACTCTCCTGGTCAGAAAAGGATTCTGTGTGATGATTCGGGTCTGGGCAGCCGGGAAATGTAAGAGCAGTCTCCGCTTACATGTATCCTGCTTGACCAACTTGTACAGCATTCTGTCAGCAGTTGAAGCAAGGGTACTTTCTTGCCCAGTGGCTAACTTTTTTCACAAAGTAAATTCCATATGGAGTTTCTTCCATACCCATCATCTTCTCTAAAGTAGATTGCTACTGTCAGGAGCAGACATGTCATTAAAAAAAGAAAGAAAGAAAGAAAGAAAGAAAGAAAGAAAGAAAGAAAGAAAGAAAGAAAGAAAGAAAGAAAGAAAGGAACCTATGTTATTAAAACATTTTAAAGTGCCATATTCTGTAGATCTCTTAAGTATTTGAAGATGATCTGTCTATATAAAATAAATCTGTTTGATCTTTAAAACATTCCTGATATGATTACAAGTTTGATTGTAATAGGTGACTAATTACTAACCTGTATTTCTTTATTATCCTAGATAGTTGGTAATAATAACTTTCAATGACTAGAAATTTGCATTACATTGTTAAATGAGCTGTATAGGTACAATACATTGAACCAGATCAGAAACATATGTACAGTATGTTCTAACAAAAATCATAAATTTGTATCAATATAAAAAATCCATATCAATGTAAAATATTTATGACTATAAGTTACTTTTTTGGTTTAAAGGTAGCTTCAATATTGAAGTCTACCTTTTTATCCTATTTCTATATCCACCTTTTCCTTTTCATTGTAGATTAAAAAAATCTACCTTTTATCCTATCATATCTATATACCTCCTTTTTTCTTTTCAAAACAAGAACCCTGAATCTATGTTCAACTTTTTCTTGACCATTACCAGCAACAACATCTAACCAACCACCACAAATAATGACAGATATCCATAACACAATGAAAAACCAAAACCCACCACTCTACCTTCTGGGAATGTGGGTGTTGTGTTCTTAAATTTATGTTCTGATGTCTTGGGACAACAGCATCTTTAGAGAACTCTGGAAGAAAAATTGGGGTTGTCAAGTCCTGGGAGAGGTAACTGTATCATTTCTTGTCTTGTTCTGCATAATGGGAAAGTCCAGAACTTGTCAAGTCCTGGCTAGAATTGAGAGGATGGATCATCTCAACTATCTGCCTCAACATTGTCCTGAGCAGTTTGTAGTCCAAGCCAATCTTTAAGTGGTATTTTTCAGCTTAGTGCTGTTATTGTAGTCCTGGTAGAATTGTTGTTGTGGGGCCCCATCCTCCTTTTGGAGACTTCAAAGGTTGCATGTAGGCATGGTCATGGTTCACTGCAGAAAACTGATAGAGACTGAAACTCAAAATCATGTACAGAAAACAAGATGAATCAGTTAATACTCTATATGGCCATTAATATCATGATGAAAAGTTAATATCTTATAAATTTTGAGATATTTATACCCTAAGAAAAGCTTTAAACAGTCAAAATACAGCCAAAGAATTAAGAGATTAGTGGCAATAAAATAGTCCCTAAATTTTTGTCTTTCTTATGTTCCATATCAGATGGCTCTTTTGACTTGAGACAAAGATTTTGGATTTTTCCTTTAATAAGCATGCTTGGGTTTAGAGAAGGAGAGAGTCACACTTCAACTCCAAAGCCAGCTTTAATCTTTAACTGGACTGTGACTCCATAAAGATCATTTGTATTATATGTCTGTAGGGAATAGCAGAAACAAACAATTGGGAAGATTTATGACATTTTATTCTGTTGAAAATGTGATACACTAATAGGTCAATATACTCTTTTTCTTTCTTTTTTTTTCGGATTTTTCGAGACAGGGTTTCTCCGTAGCTTTTTGGTTCCTGTCCTGGAACTAGCTCTTGTAGACCAGGCTGACCTCGAACTCACAGAGATCTGCCTGCCTCTGCCTCCCGAGTGCTGGGATTAAAGGCGTGCGCCACCACCACCCAGCCAATATACTCTTTTTCTTGGGAAATTTTTTTTTAGATAATTTGTTCTTTTTCTTCACATGTCTCATTTGTCCAGTGGTCTTCAGATTCCTTAGCTGGATTCCTTCATTCTTTTGAAAAGACAAAAACAAAACCCTTCTCCAACCCTAATTTTTGGGGAGATTCCCTCTTGGCAAGTTACATCTGATCAAATGAAAAGAATTTGTTAAGTTATGTAAGTTAGTTTAGATTGCATGGTCTCACCGTTTGATGAACTATCAATTTTTTTCTCATTAAGAGGTTTCTCTTGTTCAAATCTGGCCTTTATCAATTTTGGTTTATGGTTTCTCCTGAAACTTTTATTTTGTAAAGCTGTTTTATTATCCAGAGCAGTATGGTTTTTTACAATAAGCATTAGGTTCTTTAATTGCTCTGGTCAACAGTGACAGGAAATTGGAAACAAACTTGACATGGGAACCTTTGAGAGGCCCTTCAAAGCATTTTCTGATGGCAAAGGGTTACCTTGACTGACCCTTGTTGATCTGCATTCATTAGTCCAATGTCTGCCTTTGCCACACCTTCTGCATTATCCAAAAGAGAGAGTTCTGTTTGGATTATGCTTAGAAAAAACACTGTTTCTAGGAATGCGTGTTTACAATCCCTTTTTAGGTGACCTTGTTTACTGACATTGAAACACTTGGCATTTCCTTTTTTTCTTCAAACCTCTGGAAATGAATCATCTCTCTTATCCAAGCATCATCATGGTCATGAGATTCAATATTGATTATATAGCTAATCTATTCCTCCAAGGGTGCTGATCTTGCCTTTAACAGCCTGATTATCCATTTGCATTGTGAATTAGCATTTGCAAAAGCCAGAGATTCAATTATTATTTGTCTGACTTCTAAATTTGGTATTAGTCTATTTACTGCTGAAGTCAAACTTTTAAGGAATCAGCTAAGGTTTCTTTTCGGTCCTATATCACTTTAGTGAATGACTCAATTTTCTTTCCTACCTCTTCAATTCTATCCCAAGCATTCAAAGCTGCTAGATGGCATAAAACAAGGGTGTGCTCATGATATAGAGATTAGCTTTGTACATTAGCATAATCTCCCTCTCCAAGAAGTTGGTCTTGGGAAATTTCAATACCTCTAGCCCTACTTTGTTGTTCAATGGTTTTAGCCTCATCTTTCCACCAGGTCCTCCATTGTAATTGAGGACTAGGCTCCAAGACTGCTATAACCAATTCTCTCCAGTCTTGAGGAATAATTCTATTTTAAGTTGACTATTAGTATAACATCTGCTTCACAAAAGGTGAATTCATGCCATATGAGGCTATTGCTTCCTTGAATCTCCCTAAATCTAGCATTTCCACAGAATTCCAGTGAACACTTAAACAGACTTATAGATATTTGGCATTTGTCACTTCTTATAAGGTGACTGGATAAATTAAGTTTGGTTGTTTGAAAACCTTAGGCTATTCCTCACTAACCTTATAATGTAAGGCTGAAATTGGTTCTCTTGTAAACTCCTCTGTCTGGATCTGAATAGCTCTATGATCTCTTTTAATAAGTTTTTCTAAGGCCTGTGTGTTTGTGCTCATATCAACCAACTTTTTAAGAGATAAACCAATAATTATTAAACCAACAATAAGGAAAATGATAATTAACATTATTTCAATGCAGATTAAGTTAATTATCTCTTCATTTAATTGATTTAATTTTTCTAATTTTAAACCATGTAGTTTGTAATCATACAGAGACTTAACTCTCCATTTTAATAGTGTTTCCATTTTTAACATGGGGGAAAAACCTCTCTTTTAAATAATTCCTGTCTTTAAGAATTCCCAATTGTCTCACCAAATCTGCTGCTGATGGCAATGAAGATGTAAGGCTGATTGTTGCTGTGTAGAACAGTAGAAACATGAGTGGTTTCAAGGCAGCTAGTTTTGCAGTAGCCTAAGAAGAGGGGTCTAAGGAAAGCTCAGAACCCACTGTGAGAGAGGAAAACCTAGCCAGTAGGGCAGTGACTCCAACCAAGTATAGCTCCGGCTTGTTCTGGTGGCTGCAAAAGCACAGGCAAATGGCTTTTTCCTGAATTTGTGCTCCACATTGGGCACCAGATGTAGCATGAATTCTAATTGGTCTTAGTAATAAAACCCTGGAGTCAGATAATGGGGTAAATGCTGAAATATCAAAGAAGTAAAGGAGTCAGTCACTAGAGAGATTTCTTACCTCTACCATATCCTCAGATTGAAGGGGGAAAGATCCTGTTTCCATAAATCCTCAGGCCAAACAGGCTGAGCTCCTGCCTTACATTCCTCTCTGCCCAGCCATATTCCTTCCTGTTTCTACCTCCCTAGTGCTGGAATTAAAGGTGTGAGACAACATCACCTGGCTCTGTTTCTCTTTTAGACTGGATTACTCTAGTGTAGCCCAGTGTGGCCTTGAAGTCACAGAATTCTGTCTACTTCTGCACCCCTCTGGGATTAAAGGTGTGTGCCATCACAGCCTGGCCTCTATGGCTAACGAGTAGCAAACTCTACACTCTGATCTTCAGGCAAGCTTTGTCAGATCACAAAGTATCAACCACAGCATTGCTCTGGTAAATCATAGATTATTGAGGAAAATCATCTGTTTGAGCTTGTTTAGAAAAATGCTAAGATATTTGAAATGGTGATAGCATTTAAGGTAACTGAAAGATTCTTTGCTGTAAACACTGAGATTCAGTGAAATGGTTTTCAGCAGGCTACTCAACTAAAACAATGAATTGGGATGAATCTGGCAATAAAGTACAAAATGAATTAGAATTTAGGAACTTATATTAAAAGGTTAATGCATTTTTTGTTACTGCTTTGCTTTTATCTGACTATAAAGGGAAGTAAACTTTTTTCCTAGCCTCAGAAATGATATTTTAAGTCTCAGCTTTTTTCTAAAATTGACATATTGTGGCTTAAAAATTGACCAATATAATTTAGATGTCTTACAGTGCTTTCCCAAAATGTTTTCTCCCAAAAAAGTAGACTGTCAAAAAACAACTATCAGTAATTTGATTTATCACCTCCAGCTCTTATAAGCTTTCTGCAAGCTCTTCTACATAGCTCCCTGAGCCTTGACAAGAGGGCTTTGCTGAAGACACCCATTTAGGACTTAGTGCTACACAGTCTTTCATCTATTGCATATTACTTAGTTGTGGGTATTTGTGTTGATTCCCATTTACTGCAAGAAGAAACTTCTCTAATGAGGGCTGAGCAAGTCACTGATCTATGGGTATAGCAGTATGTCATTAGGAGTCATTTTGTTGCTATGTTCATTTACCAGAATAATGGTATTAGGTTTTCCTCAGGTTCTTGGCTACTTTAGCAGTGTTGGGTATACGTTCCACTTCATGGAGTGTGCCTTAAATCCAATCAGAAAGTTATTGGTTACTCCTATAATATGCCATTGTTGTACTAGTTTATCTTATGGTCAGGTCTCTGGTGTATGTCTTAGGGCTTATACCTGGACAATATTGTTGATTACTTTCTCAGTGTGCAAAGTATCTTCATGTACCATAAACTCTAGTCAGTAGGAGTGAGGTTTCTAGTTAGATACCAACTCTACATCTTTGTGTTCAGTGCCATAAGTTTTATCTTCAGAATAGGGCCTTACCATCTGTTTGTGGAGAGCAACCAACAGCCTTAGTAATAGCTGTGATGTTCTGGGGTGGGGAGTTCCCCTATTGTACTTTATGTTCTTACCCTGAAGGTAATTTTATGCATTAGTTTCTAATATTTTATGTATAAAATAATGTTTTACATGTGATGTAAGATGTGGAATTTTTCCCTTGTCATATCATGCCAGGGCTTAAAAAGTTTTGTATTTTAAATTATAATTAGTTCTGTGGTCTATATTTTAAGAAAGGAAAAGAAATCAACTTCAGATTTGAAGTTTGGTTGGTTTTTGTTTTGTTTTGTTTTGCTTCTGTTTGTTGCCTGCAACAATGCTGAGTGAATGTATGCTGTATGACTTAAAACATTATTTGTACATAAAAGTCATTTAATGATTGAATAGTTTTAGGAAAATACAGAAGTCACAAATGTCATCCTGGGCTTTTGGCATGTTTAGCCATGGCATTTGTCAATATGGACTTTAGGATGCAATAGAATCCAAAATCAGCTCTGAATATCCTTAAGATATTTATGAGCCCCACACTTTACTAAGGAAATATGAGTTAATGAATACTGAGAAGAAGTGTGTGTCTCTCTCTTTCTTTCTTACTTCCTTTCTTTTTCTTCCATTTTCTTAAAGATTGTATTTTAATTACAACATTTCATCCTTCCCTTTCCTCCCTCCAAACCCTACTACATATATGCCTCCCAACTGTCCTTCAAATTCATGGCCTCTTTTTCATCAATTCTTATTGCATGCATATGTGTATTTATATATGTTTGTTTGTTTCTAAATATAACCTGTTTGAGTCCATGTAATGGTACTTGTTTGTGTGTTTTCAGAGATGACTGTTTGGCACTGAGCAACCAGGTGTGCTCTTCCTGGAGAGTACTACCTCTCCTCTCCAAGCTTTAAACAGTTGCCTGTAGTTCTTTGTGTAGGCTTGAGACTTCATGGACTTTTCCTGCATGCAATTTGGCATGTTTATTGGTGTCCTCCTTGCTTAGCTCATGTTTGGACAGTCATATTGGTGAGACTTCATGGGTGTAGCTTCTGGTATTGCTTAGCAGACACAGTGTCAACCAAGTTCCCTGAACACTCTCTGCCTCCTCTTCTGCAATGTTTCCTGAGTGTTAGGTGTGTGGGTATTCTGTACATCTGTTGAGTTCTGGCTCTACAACTTTGCATTTTGATTGATTTTGGTTCTCTGTAGTGATCTCTGTTATAAAGAGAAGTTCTTTGATGAGGGTTGAAGGTGACATTTATTTGTAGATAAAAGAATAAATGTATACCACCACCACCACCACCCCACACACACACATGCCCATGCCAGCAACCAAAATTAAACTGAATGGGTCATACACACAAAAAGACATCACAGGAGTGAGCTTGTTGAGAGGAAGGTTTCTCGGGGTGAGGGTGAAAATGACTAGGAAACACACAAACACACATGTTTTATGTCAGAGTATCAAAAAAAGATATTTATGAGTCCTCAAGTGGAGATATTAGTAATGTAGTTAAATATTCACTTTTGGACTCCAGAAGCAGTAGGAGTTGGAGAAAAGATATTTTAGAATTACCAGCATATTTTATATTATTTGAACACATAGAAATAAATAGAATAATTTTATTGCTAAGATTATTGGAAAAACTCAAAAAGGTAACAGGAGAAACCTTCACAGGAAAACAAGGAAGGTCAAGATCTCAGAACACTAGGAGCATGTATGTAATGAAAACAGAGAGATAATGTTTCTGGTAAGAATAATGTCAGAAATGTCATTATCTTTGTAGGCATTTAAGTAATCTAATAGAATTCTAGTGAATGTTTCAGGGAAATTGTGTGGGGGGGGTATTTGTTTTCTCATTTGATAAAGTATCTTTAAAAATATTCTGATAGGGTAATTTTTCTTCTGTGCTTATTTACAGGGATATGAAGACTGGTTACGCCACAACTCAGATAATGAAGTAAATGGAGCTCCTGTTTATGTTGTTAGAAGTGGTGGCCTTGTGAAAACCAGATCAAAAAACATTCGGGTATGTAGATGGAAAATCGTGTAGAATTATATTTGGTGTCATAGTTTTAGTCTTAATTTAAATATATATATAAAATAAAATCCTCTGTGTGTGTATCAGTGGCAGAGTATTTACTTCACATGCTCAAGCCCCTGACTGTCTTCTACATTTCAAAAACTACATAAAAAGTTAATGAAAACAAATCCTTGCCTTTTAAAGCATGTGTGATCCCTTCTCTCCTAATCTCCTAGGTGGGTGATATTGTCCGTATAGCCAAAGATGAAATTTTCCCTGCAGATTTGGTGCTTCTGTCCTCAGATCGACTCGATGGTTCATGTCATGTTACAACTGCCAGTTTGGATGGAGAGACAAACCTGAAGGTTTGCTCATATATATGTGTCAGTATTGTTCTGGGTGGATATAACATTTCATGTTTATAATATTTTTTCTGTTGGTGAAGTGATCAAGTTTGTCCTAATAAAGTGGTTTTGTTTTTGTTTTTTTTAAGTTACTGAAACTTTTTAAAAAAATTTCAGAAGTTGTTGGATTGAGACAATTGCTATGTTGGTAAAGCACTTGTTACACAATACTGGCATCTTAAGTTTGGATCTTAACATCTACTCAATAAAAAGCCAGGCACAATAGCACATGCTTGTGACCCAACAGCACTGGGAAGGTTTAGACGGGAATCCCTGGAGCTTGATAACCAGTTAGTCTGACCAAAATGGTAAGCTTTATGTTTGGTGAGAGACCCCATCTCAGGAAGGAAGATAGAAAGATTGAAGATGACTCCCAAGTCAATTCTGTACTCTTTACACACATGCACATCTGACATCTGCATACTTATCTGCACAGATTCCATACACATGTATGCAAGTAAGTTTTAAATTTTAACAAGTATAACTTTTAAAAGTAAAAAAAAAAAGTTATGTATTTAAGGGCAATCTCACCCTGGCTGTGTTCATGTTGAAAGTGGAAATGAAAAATGTTTTAAGAAAAATAAAATCTTTTAATACTTTTGATACTATTTTTCCCTATTTTTTTTAACCCAGCCTGGCTTTAAACTTCAGGCAATACTAAGCTTATAGATATGAACCACCATGCCCAGTTTAATGTATTTTTAGTGAGAAACAAGTATAAATTTGCCCAGTTTTCAGAGGCTAATAAAGAGGTGTGAAAATTCACATTTCTCCTATTAAATAGGATGTAATGAGTCTTTAGACAGTTGTGATTGGTAATGGATTCCATATACAGGTGAATGCAACAACCCATTTGTCCCTGCTTATATCTCATTGATTCTCCTCTGTTACCTTAGCAGAGTGATCTACAGTCTAGGCCATGATTTCATTTAGAAGGCATTTGAAGCAGTTGATACCTGAGGTCATACTTAGGTACACGTTAATCCTCTTCAACTTTCATTTTTCAGACACATGTGTCAGTTCCAGAAACAGCAGTATTACAAACGGTTGCCAACCTGGACAGTCTCATAGCTGTGATAGAATGCCAGCAGCCAGAAGCAGACTTATACAGGTATGGGGTATTATTTGGTGAGTTTATTCTCACTTAACAGCTTCTATTAGAAGTAAGATTCTAATAGAATCTTATTAAATTTTTAATAATAAAATTTATTTTTATAAAATTATTTTATAAAAATTATTAATTTTATATTAAAAATCCTAATAGAAGCTTGGCTTCTATTAACAAGACCTTGTTTTTGTAACCATAAGCATAAAATAATTTTTTTTAATTTTATGACATTTTATATATTTTGTGTGCATATGTGTTTGGGCACATGCATACCACTGTGTGTATATGAAAGTCAAAGGACTACTTTCAGGAGTCTGTTCTGTCCGTCTAACATGTGAGTGTTGGGGAACTCAGGTTATCAAACTTGGCAGCGAGTGCCTTCATTCATGAGACATCTTGTTGGCCTTTAAAATGAAACTCTGATTTGATAATAATATTTGTGAGCCCTGAAATTAAAGTGAAAAACAAAAGGCAAAATTTAATAGAATTCTAAGCAAAAGGTACCAATTAAAATTTTACATTAGATTGTGTGTGTGAGAGCAAGCACTTATGTATGTGGGCATGTTGGCTGTGTGCACCTTTGTGCGTGCCTATAGAGATCAAAGGTCAATGTGCAATGCCTTCCTCAATCATTTTCCACCTTATTTCTTGTCTCCTATTGAGACAGGATCTGTTACTGAACCTGGAGTTCATAGATTGGGCAGGACTGACTGCTGGTCAGTGAGCTCCAGAGTTCTGCCTGTCTCTGTCTCATCAGCATCAGGTTTACAGGTGTGCACTGCTGCACTCAGCTTTTATCTAGGTACTAAAGATGGACCTTGATTCTCATGCTTGATAGCAAACTCTACTAAGCCATCTCCTCAGCCTAGTAAATACTTCTTATAGGACATATTAAGAGGAAAATGTTACCAAAAACATTTACATCGTGACCCTGGTTGTGGTTTTAATATAGGGGCTCAAATGTGTGTATGTGAAGTCTAGAATGCATATATACTCCCAAACATTAACAGTGTTAAATAGTGAGATTCCTAATGGTTATTGACTTTGTTTGCTTCTCTGTTGCTTTCAACACCATGACCAAAAGCAACTTGAAGAGGAAAGGGTTACTTCATCTTACAGTCTATAGTCCACAGTGCAGGGAAGTGAGAGCAGGAACCATGAAGGAACAGTGTTACTGGTTTGCTCTCCATAGCTTTCCCAGTTTGCTTTTTTATACAACCAAGTACCACCTGCTCACAGTGGGCTTGGCCCTCCCACATCAATCCATAATCTAGAAAATGCTACACTGATTTGCTGTAGGCCAGATGAAGGCGTTTTCTTAGTTGAGGTTCTCTTCACAGATGACTCTAACTTGTGTTTTTATGATTAAAAAACAACAACAAAAAAACCCTCATCAACAAAATGTTAATTTTTTGCCATCTTATTTCATCTGAATCAGTTTATAAAATATATATGTGTGTGCCAGTATATAGTATATATTTCTGATCAGAAAATAAGAATTATACAGTTGTTTTTACTTTGGAAAAAAACAGATTTGAAGAAAGGACGAGGGACTGCAAAAAGGTTTATTACAACATAGAACTGGGCTGAACACATACTAGAATGTCAGAAACAAGGTTAACAGCATATGGAAAAAGAAAACAAAGTCCTTTCAGGATTTGGCTTGGTAACAAAAAACAAACAAAAACTGGTTAAGATATCAGTTTTTAAAGGTGTGCAGGGAAACACTGGCAGATTTGGATCTAAATTTAAAGTCTAGGCTGGAGTCAGGATACATAAACTTCTCTGGAACAAGGAGAATTAAAAACAACTCTCCCTGAAGTAAAAATGAGAAATCAGAAAGAAACACAAAGTCAAATTCTTCAGCAGATAAAAGATTTGGCTTGGAATGGGAAGGGCAGTAGAGAAGACATATGGAAGGGAATGTTAAAATTTATCTACCACATGGGCATCAGGCATGCATGTATGTGGTATGTAGACATATGTGCCGGCAAAATGCCCATATATATCACAAAAAAATAATAAATTAAAATTTTTTAGAAATGTCTTTACCTAAAGATTAACTTGAAGCTTTGTCCAGAGGGTTTTTTTTGTTTTTGGTTTTTTTTTTACTTTTACTTAGGTAGTTGTTCTCTTGAATCAGCTGTACACTTGGTGCTACTTTCAGATGTGGAGACTGCAGCTGAAAATCTAGACTATGGAAGCGCACTATAGGAGCAGGCCATTCACCCTAGAGTTTAGCCACAAAGGGTTATAGAGTTAAAGAAGTTCGGGATTTTACTACAGGTTTGAACTTGCTACTTTACCTCCACTGCTTATCTTATACATGGTAGTTGCTCATTGAACATTTGTTGAATGGATAAAATAAATATTTCATATGGGCCCAATGATCTGTAGGTCACAGGGAACTTTATTTGGTAAACTATAGTGAAATATATAAACATTCATTGTTGGCTAAGTCATGTAAGCATTTTTATGTAGTAATTTAGAAGTTATGATAAGTAGATTAATAAAAATAGTGACATGTGATAGTTACATGGTCAATTTGAGAAGATTTCATTAATTACTTCAATCACAGATAGAATAATAAATATATAATAGTAAGTAATAAACTTATTAAATAATAAATAATAATAAAAATCAATTTTTAAAACTTAAGGTCTAACTTTAAAAAAATTACCGTGTAGCACTAATACTGGATGATTTGTATATATCAAAGATGTACTGGAGCTGTGGCTCAGTTAGTTTGTGCTTTCCTAGCATCTGTAAGACCTAGCTTTAGTCCCCAGCACCAAAATAATAACAACAAAATTTCCATAAAAGGTTGATTAGGGCCTGGAAAGATGGCTCAGTGGTGGGTTGCAACACAATGATGTCCTAGGACTTCAATTTGTGGCCTTGAACAAGCAACAAGTCTGGTGTGGCCTCTTGTGCTTGTAACCCCAGTACTATGGGGACAGAGACAATAGGATAGAAGGTTGCTAGTAGCCGCTTTAAAAGACTGACCGCATCAGGTCTGGAGAAGAAGCTGCCTTAGAGGAGTAAGACAGTGCCAGAGTGCCCGAGGACATCTGCTGCAACCCTGTACACACACACAAAGGACATCTGCTGCACCCCTGCACACACA
>NC_022009.1:67119086-67122039 GCF_000317375.1 Microtus ochrogaster
GGACATCTGCTGCACTCCTGCACATGCACACGCACACAGAGGACATCTGCTGCACTCCTGCACACGCACACGCACACAGAGGACATCTGCTGCACCCCTGCACACGCACACAGAGGACTGCTGCGCTCCTGCACATGCACACGCACACAGAGGATATCTGCTGCACTCCTGCACAAGCACACGCACACAGGAATTTTACTGCATTTGGCTGACAGTGCTAAATGTATTTTATCCATTGATTCATGTTGCCTATCTTTGTGATACGATACATTTTCCCACAGATTTATGGGACGAATGATAATAACTCAACAAATGGAAGAAATTGTAAGGTAAGAATAAATCACATTATCTAATTACTTTTGGAAACTGGTAGAGAGACCAAAAGTTAAAGAGGATTAAGTAAATAATCAGCATATCATGAGAAAGCATAAAAACAGCTAGTAGGTTTTAGCAGCAACAAGTGAAGATGATGCACTCTATATGATGACATAAAAGCAATTGTTTAGGCTTAAATATTTGTATTTTTTGATAGTTCTTGGTAGCAACTTTAAATGAAACACTGCTGATTTAATTCAGATGTTTAAACATTTAAGTCATAACACTTAAAGTCAAGTAAGTTGGGGTTCAGTTCGTCATACAGCAAGTGTACCATGTGTGAAGTCCAGGATTCAGTTTTCGTACAAGAAAGTTTTTAAAAAGATGCATGTTTTACATACTGTTTAGCAAATGTAAATTCCGTGGCTGGCTTAGTACTGAGTACAGTTATAGTATTTAGTGACCAATTCTGAACTGTTACAGTCTTTCTTCTGTTTAGCTTTTTTGGTTGGTTGGTTGGTTGTTTTGATCTGTTTTCTCAACATAATTTGGCATCTAAATAAGAAAGAGACTGAGTCTGTTTAAAGATTTGTTAATAGGATGAGATCACATTTTAACTTATGACCTGAAGGCTTACTTTAAAATCAATCATAGAATCAACTAATAAACTTTTATTTTAATATGACTTTGTCAACTCTTTTGTAGAGACACATTCATTTTGTGCTGACTACATTAAATAAGTAGCAAAAAGAGTTGAGTATTTTAAAATTAGATATTCAAGATATGCCATCAAAATGTCATGTGCCAACACTGATTCTTATTTTAATAAACATTATCATAGAAGCACCTTCAATAAACTTTAATACCACATGCACAATCCCTGATCAATAACTGTGACTAAGTTTTATTTTCATTTCTGCATTGAAATAGTGAAAATTTTGTGAGTATATCGTCTGAATTGTGTTCTAAAGTATTGTATCTGGTAAAGGAACCCTGGCAGTACAGAACACCCACTCCTGCATGTTTTCCTGAAACAGCTGCAGTTAACTATTGAATTGTTTTGATTTGGAAGCTGTCATGGTATCCCAGTTTTATATGCCTTTCATGTCATTATTGGAACCAACACCACGCTAGGGAGTAGAAAGAAGTAGGGAATGAGTGTTGAATGGGCACGTGGCTTAGTGTTGAAAGCATTTTCAGTGACACATGTGTTTTGTAGGCGCTGAGTAGTTAGCCGCCACACTAGTTCTGGGGTAGCAGAGATGAGGAGTCACCAAACAGGACTCTTTAGTGAGCATACTTGGAAAGCATGTCCCAAGTTTCTGACCTTCTTGGTTCAGTGCATTTTTCCACCACAGTATTTGGGTTTGCTGATATTTTTATAAATGATCCAAGTTTTGTTTGATTTGAATAGTTTTTTTATGTTTCAGAAATCTTAAGGCCTCTCAACAAAATAGAGGACTATAACAAACTTTTAATCATCTTGCTATCATTAAAAAAATACAATTTCCTTTGCAGTTATTTCTTGTCATTTTATATCTTTTTTAAGGAGAGGAATCCAAGCAGCAAGAAGGCCTGTACATGAGACATGTGCAGTACAAGTAGTCAGCTGGTGTTTTGTGATCTTGCCTACAAAACACTAACATATTTTGTACATTATTTTTTACAGCCTAACATAATTTTAATTATACAGAACTCATGCATTTATATTATACAGCTCTCATGATAATTTTATGTCTGCACTGCATTTTAATTCTGTGTTTTTCTTTCTTAAACTGATGGTTAATTTTGCTAACAAAATTTAGATTTTGTGTTCTGCTAAATTTTTTTAAATCATTGATTAATTATTTTGTTTTTAAATTTTTGACATTGATGGCTTTGCAAGTTTATTATAGTTTTAGTTTTCTTTTTTAAATCGCAAACCTTAATTTAAATTTTTTATTTTTATGTGTATGGCTGGTTTGTCAGCATGTATCTGAGCACCACTTAAGTGCCTAGTGCCCTATAGAGGTCGGAAGTGGATGTCGGATCCATTGGAACTGGAGTTACAGATGGTTGTGAGCTGCTATGTCAGTGCTGGGAATCAAACCAAGATCCTCGCAAAATCAGCCAGCTTTCTCAACTGCTGAGCGATCTCTTTAGTTCTGCCATTGATCTTTAAATGACTGAAATGCTAAAGCAGATGCTGGTTGTCCTAGTAACTGACATTAACCCAGGTAGCATTCCAGTAGCTAGGGTTTTGATTTTATATGAAAACTGTTGTAACTATAGGTTAAGTACCTCTGACTGAAGATGCCTTTTAATTTAATTGAATATTTAGTGCCTTTTGGGTTTCTTTTTTCTTTAGACCTCTGGGACCAGAGAGTCTCTTGCTTCGTGGAGCCAGATTAAAAAATACAAAAGAAATTTTTGGTTTGTACACACTTAAGTTTTTTTAATTGTTTGTATGTTTTGTATTGGTGCTTTATATGAAGCTTTGCTGTTACTTCTGAGGTGCTGGGTACTGAACTCAGGGTCTAACACACAGTAGGCACGCAGTTTGTATAGCACTAGACAGCATCCCCAACCTCTGTAAAACATAGCTTTAAAAACATAGCATTTCGCCGGGCGGTGGTGGCGCACGCCTTTAATCCCAGCA
>NC_022009.1:67122154-67135048 GCF_000317375.1 Microtus ochrogaster
AAAAAACATAGCATTTCATGGTCCTTTGATTACATAATATTACTTTATTCAACGTAAGACATGATAATTTTCTTTTAAAGTTTTTTTTAATATTGTGTTTTGTTGTTGTTGCTCTCTCCTTTTGAGTAGTGCTAGAGTCTTCCTCTTCCTGTGTTTGTGGATACTTGTGAAGCTGAGCACTAAGAAAACGATTCTAGTAGACTTCCAATAACATGGGTACAAGTCAGCGCTTTTCAGTGCCCTGGTAATAGAGTAGTCTACACCCCTTCAGTTCTGCTAATAACCACTGACTCTTTCATTCACGTATTTACCTATCCAACAAGATCTTACTGCGCTCTGAATGTTGAACCAGTCCTGTTGGGGGCAAACTTTATTTCTCTAGGGGAAGCGTAGTAGTGCCTTTGCCTGGTAGAGACCAGGCAGAAAGGCCACAGATTATATTCTCCCTTTCGTTTGACATGCCTCTCATGGGTATACCCTAGTGATGACACAGTAGGTGATTTCCAGGGCTTAGAGAATAGAAAGTGGGATAGATATTTAATGGGTCCAGCATTTTTTTAAAGTGATTAAAGTATTCTCTAGATAGATTCAAAAGATGACTTCAAAAAATTGTGACTATGTTATCCCCACTAAACTATCCATGTTAAATGGTTAGATGGTTACATGTATTTTGCAACTATTTTTTTAAAATTATAATAATGTTCTGATATCAGAAACCAGACTAAATCTCCACAGTGTAGTTTTCTCATGGGACACTGAATCTTACATAACTTCCTAAGGGTAATACTTTTTGTTCTTGTTACTTTAAAATGGGGCTCCAAATTATGCAGTTTTAGAAGCAATTGTGTATTTGAATGCTTTTAGCTGAGTCTGCTGTTTGCCTCAGCATCTTCTTCGTTATTATTTCATTCTGTTTTTTTTCAAATTGCATGGTTTTAGTGTCTTTTTTCATTTTAGTTATTACCTCTGAATTTAAAGAATAATTTTTATTTTAAAAATTCTATGTCAAATATTTACTAAAAGGGCACAGTTGGTCTGTCCTATCCTGTTTCTTTAATCTTCTATATAGGAATTTGAAGGAACATTTAAAGTTTGGTCTTGCCTAATTAGTTTCATTCAGCAGTGTTAGTCCCACTATTAAGACCATTTGCTCTCGTCTGAGGGTCTCACATAGCAGTTCTTTGTGCTTACTTCATTTACTCTGAAAGACATGAATATTATTCTTCAATACTTATGGAATGACATGCAGACTCCAGATTCTGGCATTCTGGATTTTTAGCCCAATCCATATTTTCCAGTTTAAAAGGAGGGTTTCACTGTTATTAGCATCCTTAGCGTCATATGCAGTGGTCATCTGTTATTCCCACCCCTTTCTTCCGTTAGTCTCAACTCTGTTGCAACTGAGATATGAGACTCCATGGAGGTTGAATGTCTAGATCAGCAAAATTTTAAACTTAGCTGGTTTGAAAAAACTGTAAAAGACTCAAGAAAAATTCAAATTATACAAACTCTCAGGCAGTGCTTTTTCACTGAAGCTTTCATGCTAGCAAGTACATTTAAAATAGCAGTTTTATTTTATAGGTGTAGCTGTGTACACCGGAATGGAAACGAAGATGGCATTAAATTACAAGAGCAAGTCACAGAAACGATCTGCAGTAGAAAAGTAAGAAAACCCTTTTCACGTAATTTTATGTATATCTTACTCATATTTGTGTAACATATATAAAAATAGATATTTCAGGAACTACAGAGATGACTCAGTGGTTAAGAGCACTGTTGCTCTTACAGAGGACCCAGGTTTGGTTCCCAGCACCCACATGGTGGCTCACAACCATTTGTAACTCCAGTTCCAAGGTATCTTCGTGGGCAATAGGTATATACACAGTGCAGTTATTCACATGCAGGCAAAACACTCATGCACATAAAATTAAAAATAAGTCATTTAAAAGGGCATTTCATATTACATATGCAAAGTGATATTCTTTTTGGATAAAGATGATATCTTCTGGTTTTGTATATACTTAGCATTGACTGTAAGTGTTAAAATATGACTAAAATTAGTGCAGGGTATGAGGCATGTAAGTAGCTCTGAGTAAAATACTTGCTGTACAAGCATTAGGACCTGAGTTCTGATCCTTATCACCGCCCTCTTAGAAAGCTGGCCGTGGTGGTATGTACCTGTAACATGCTGCTATGTGGAGACAGGAAGATCCAGAGGCTTGCCAGTCAGCCATTGTAGGAAAAATAGTTAACTCTGGGTTTAGTGTGGAATCCTGTCTCAAAATATAAGGCAAAACAAGATAACAACCTTAAGCTTCTACAAAACACACACCTGTCTTTGTAGGCATGCAAACCCGCATACAGGCACACACACCCAAGGACATAAATAATGTCAGACCATGCATGGTGAGGCCACTCCAGTAATCCTAATACTTGGAAGGCAGACAGGAAGATCATGAGTTAAGATCATAAGTTAAGGCAAGTGACCAAAAGCATGTCAAACCTGGCAGTGAATCCAATCCTGAAAACAAATGGGGGAGGAAGGATAGAGGGTAGTCGAAGAAATAAGATGGGGAAAGTGTTATTTCTTTACTGAGTTGAAATATCAGAGGACACAGTTTAAAACTAGAAGAGAACCTAGAAAGCTAAGGGAAAATATGTAAGCCAGCATAGAAAGTAATGGGCTGGGCCTGAAAGCGTGTACATAAAAACTGCCCAAATTTTCCTGTATGGCTGATAAAACTCTGTAGGTGCAAACTGGCAAGAAACAAACAGTAGAACCCAAAGAATGCTGAGAGAGAGGATTTTATTTTGACCAATTGCAGTGATGTTAGGTACTTAAAGTCAACTGCCCACTAGAACAAAAAGTCAACACTCTTCTGAAGAACATGAAAAGCTATGGACCCATTATTTATAATACCCAGCGGGAACTTTTTAATAAAGGTGAGGGAGTAGAGAGCTTTTGCCAATATGAAAGCATGTACCAGGCCATGGGCTCAGTCTTCAGCATCCAAAAATAATGATGATTGAATACATATGAAACAGAATTGTAAAGACTTTTAGAAGAAGTCAGGATCACTCTAGACAAATGATTGTTAGGCAGGCAAAAAAGCATAACTCCTAAATAAAAAGATTAATGAATTAAATTTTACTTAAATTAAAAATGTTCTCAAACCATCTTGAAAGTATGGAGACAAGTTACGGAGTGGGGGAAATGCTTGCAAAGCTCACATTTCAACCAAACAGTAACACAAACATTTAGGTAGCTGTGATCAAAAACATGAATCACATTTCATGAAAGGAGTTGTAGGTTGCAGGTGAGCAGACAGATGCTCAGTCAGCACCATTGTTAGGAGAATATCATCTCACAACCTCAGTGAGGTTAGCCCACTGTTGGAGGAACAAGGTTAAAAGAGTAGTAATAGTACGTGCTAGTCTCACACATTATTGTGAAGAATGTCAGATGATGACATTCCCATTTGGGAGATAATTTGGCAGTTTCATTTAACAGCTTTATTTATAACAGCAAAAATCTGGAAAATAGCCCATTGTGCATACATGGGTAATAGTTGAACAGGAAAATCTGGTGCAGCTATGTCATAGAGCACTATTCATCAAGAACAAGGATTTATAGTATATGCTCAGCCAGAACAGGCTGCAAAAATAGTTACATTTGGTGAAAAAGTCAAATTCAAAGATTGTATACTATGTTTCCAGTTATGGAACATTTTCAAAATTATAAAACTGTATAGGTTGGGTGAAAGATTATTGCTGCCAAGGGACAGATTCAGTATGGGATGAGTCAATATAAAGAGTGATGGAAGCTGGAGAGTTGACTTGCAGAGGACTTGGGTTTGGTTCCTGGCACCCACATTATGGCTCACAACCATCTATATACCTCCAGTTCTAGGGGATCTGACCTCTTCTAACCTCCACAAGCACCAGTCGCACATGTGGTGTGCATACATAATATGCATGTAAAACACTCATACAATAAAATAGAAATTCTAAATTTTGTTTATTTTTTTGAGGCAGAGTGTGTCTATGTAGCCCTGTATGACCTGTTGCTGCCCTTTAATCCATGGCTGTTCAAATCAACAACTGCAACTTTGCTGTTATCAGCAGTGGTTGGGCCTAGAGGGCCTCAGCTTGAGGGAATTCTGTTCCTGAGCTCAGGCACCAACTCTTTCAAAGCTATGAAGGGAACTTATCTAAATCTCTGTTCCTCTAAAGAACTGAAAATTCAAGGTTTGAGGTGGAATTCTGTTTCTCAGAGAAGCTGAATAGCAAGTAGCTCACCTTCTCTCCTTCTTGTGTCTCTCCAAAAGCCTCTCATGCTTCTCCTCACCCCTCCTTAAAAACCCTTCTCCGCCTGGCTCCTCCCTACCACTTCCTGTCAGCTAGTTGCTGATGCAGCCTCCTGTCCACAGGTAAATTTTTTTTTAAATCAAGCTCATCTTTGCATCATTAAACAAATGTTCCAGAGCATAAACAAAAGTAACACACCTTAAAATGTAATGTTCTACAACAACCTGGAACTCACTCTGCAGACTAGGCTGATCTTGAACTCACAAAAATTCACCTGCCTCTGCCTTCAAGTGCTGGAGTTAAAGGCATGTGCTACCATGCTGGTCCTTAGATGAATGCATTTTTAAAAGTGACGATGGAACAATTCTTCATAATGGCAGTTAATCTGTAAGTGGGATTACTTTTACACTAGTAAGATGAGGTTTTGTAAATGTGAATCTTAATCAAATCTAATTCTCTGTAATGTCTCTGGTTCTGATATGCTACAGCTGAATAAGATGCCACCATTGAATTGGGGACGTAGCTCAGTTTTAGAGTATGTTGCATAGCATAAGACTCTGGGTTTGATCCCTATCTTCACTCCTTTTTCATCTTTTTAAAAAAAATTTTTATTCATTTTACATATCAAATACAGTTCCTTCTCCTTTTCTCTCCTCCCCTCCCCTCCTACCTCCTCTTAACCCAGACCCTATCCACTTCTCAGAAAGGGTAAGGCCTCCCAATGGAAGTCAACAAAGCCTGGCACATTCAGTTGAGGCAGGACCAAGCTCCTTCCTCCTGCATCAAGGCTGAGCAAGGCACCATATGGAAGTGCTTTTAAAAAGCCAGCTCATGCACCAGGGATGGATCTGGTCCCACTGCCAGAGGTCCCGCAAACATAGCAGGCTACACAACTGTCGTCCACATGCAGAGAACCTAGTTCGGTCCTATGCAGGCTCCCCAGCTGTCGGTCTAGAATCCCTGAGCTCCTACAAGCTCGGGTCAGTTGTCTCTGTGGGTTTCTCTGTCATGATCTTGACTACCACCCTCCCATTAATAAAATCGCCCCTCCCTCTCTTCGACTGGACTCCAGAGCATGGCCTGGTGCCTGACTGTGGATCTCTGTAGCTACTTCCATCAGTTACTGGATGAAGGTTCTATGGTGACAGTTAGGGTAGTCACCTATCTGATTACAGGGGAAGGTCAGATGAAGTAACCTCTCCACTATTGCTAGGACTCTTAGATGGGGTCATTCTTGTGAATTCTTTGGAATTTTCCTAATGCCAAGTTTCTCCCTAAGTCCATAATGGCTCCCTCTATCAAGGTATCTCTTTCATTACTCCCTTTCCGTCCCTCCCCCAACACCATCATCCTGTTCCTTCATAGTTGCATCTCTCTTGCCCCCAATTTGTCCAGGAGATATCATCTATTTTCCTTTCCCAGAACAATCCATGTGTCCCTCTTAGAGTACTCCTTATTACCTAGCTTCTCTGCAAAGACATGGAGGTGGAAAAAATATAGACTTAGAGTTGATGAAACTCTTTGTACTGATTTTACAGCTTTCTGTGAGTCTACAGTTTCAAACGTTAAATCAAGAAGTTCTTTAAAAATTTATTCATGAAATAAAAGAACCACCAAAAAACTAAATGGGTAATTGGGGTGGAAGAAAGTGTAAGTGGACTGAGAATGGTAGCATGTTGACCGTTGTTGAAGCTATGTGGTGCACATGAAGATTCATTATTGAGAACGCATCTTCTTTAATTATACATATATGTATTTACCTATTGAGTTCATTTGGTTCATTTAGTGTCACCCATATGTACATGTGTGTGGGGCTGATCATTTGGTATTGGATAACCTATATGGGAGCCCATCTCTATAAGAAACTGATTTTCCCCTCCCAACAACCGATGACCAGCTCTAACTCTTCACCTAGGAGCAGAACAATGTGGAACTTTCCTCATCCATGTTGGAATGTCAGCTGATGTTCTTATGTAGTCTTGTTCAGGCAGCGTATTGTTGAGAGTTCACATTTTCCCTGTCGTGTGTTGGGGCGACTATCTAGCAGCAGACATCCTGGTCCCATGGCTCTTAGAACTTTCTTACCCTTGTTCAATGTTCCCTGTGCCTTCTGTGTAGAGATCAGTTTGCAGATGTATCAGATGCTATAATTGTAGTATTCTGAAGTTTTTGGTGATAAAATGTTTCTTCATAACAAATTTGTTTTTAAATTTAAGACTTTAAATTTAAAGTCGAATCTGTATGCTTCAGCAGTACTACTCAGCCTTGTAGCAATGCTCAGGTGAGCATCACCTGTATACAAGACTAGACCAAAACCTGAAAGAGTCCATTTGATATATGAAATATGACATAGAAAGCTTGTTATAGTAATAGACACAGAGGAGGGAGTATTAGTGAGTTAATATCATCATAATGGGAATTTGCCAGAGTTTTATTATTTATTAAAATTCACCATGGTATTAGTATTATAGTTGTTTCTATTCCAAAGTCTCACTTGTGAACCATAAGACTCTTTGAAACTATTAACAGATTTCTGCTTGAGAAAACTGAGTCTAGAAATATATATAAAGTGTGCATCTGTTATGTGTTAGGTTTTTTGAGATACCATTCTTCCTCCTTTAGACTTTCTAGTTCAACTGGAAATTAAAACTAATATACAATGAAAATTAGATAATACTAAGACTTTCTTTCTGGACACTCTTGTCTTCACCCTTGTATTTAAAGTCTAACTTTAGTAAAGTCTTTAATAAATATCTTTAATAAAATCTCCAGATCTACTTTTATATTGGCTAGTCCTGAATTATTTTTAGTGTCAGAGCCAAGAATCCCAGTTTGACCTGAGATAATGTCCTAAAAGACATTTTAATGTCTTTTTTATACAACTTGCTAAGAAAACTTACTGTTTAGGGCTGACTACTTCAGATTGGATAGCATATAATGGTACACATCTCCAGAGAAGACTGATTCTTCCTCTTTTCACCGGCAATAATTAATTGTTTATAGCTCTTTATCTAGGAGAGGGACCTTGTGAGGTTTCCCCATCCATATTGGCATATCAACTGGTGTTATCATTGTTCAGATCTTGCTTAGGCGACCATATTGTTAAGATTTCATGGATGGTGATATGCAAAATATTCATCAGTATGGCTATAGGATAGGATCATTTCAGGTTCCCTATCCTCAGCTGCCCCAGGAACTAACTGGGGACCTCACCTTAGGCACCTGAAAGCCCCTCTAGGTCCAAGTCTCTTCCCAACCCTAAGATGGCTCCCTTAATTAAGATATGTGCTTCCCTGCTCCCCTATCCAACCTTCCTGTATCCCAATCATCCCGTTGCCCCAAGTTCTCCCCATCCTACCCTTCTCACTTTTTTCTCCCCATCTCCCCTTACCCCCCTCCCACCCCACCCTTAAGATCCCGATTTTTTGCCTGGCAATCTTGTCTACTTCCCCTACCCAGGAGGATAGCTATATGTTTTTCTTTGGGTTCACCTTCTTATTTAGCTTCTTTAGGATATCAAAATATTGACTCACTGACCTTTATTTGTGGCTAGAAACCAATTATGAGTGAGTACATCCCATGTTCATCTTTTTGGGTCTCATCTGGCGATGGATGGAGATAGAGACAGAGACCCACACTGGAACACTGGACTGAGCTCCCAAAGTACCAATGAGGAACAGAAGGAGGGAGAATATGAGCAAGGAAGTCAGGACCAAGAGGGGTGCACCCACCCACGGAGACAGTGGGGCTGATCTATTGGGAGCTCACCAAGGCCAGCTGGATTGTGACTGGAAAAGCAGGGGATAAACCCGGACTCTCTGAATATGGCGGACAATGAGGGTTGCTGAGAAGCCAAGGACAGTGGCACTGGGTTTTGATCCTACTTCTTGTTCTGGCTTTGTGGGGGCCTAGCCAGTTTGGATGTTCACCTTCCTAGACCAGGATGGAGGTGGGGAGGACTTTGGACTTTCCACAGGGCAGGGAACCCTGACTGCTCTTCAGACTGGAGAGGGAGGGGGAGAGGAGTGGGGGAAGGGTGGGAGGAGTGGGAGGCTGGGAGGAGGCGGAAATTTTTTTTCATGGATGTAAGTCCCTGTCATATAGAAGACACCATCTTTGTGTGACAAAACTTTTCCTGGGAAAATATAGCACACATGTGTACTCATCCCAGATAGGGAACCCACAACAGACCAAAGTACAAAAACCAGCAAAATCCAACTTGGTGAGCCAATGAGTTTTATTGGGGTTACTTATAGGAGCAGAAAAGACTCAACGCTACATCACCAAAGCCTTTCCCAGCATAGGTGACAGCTTCCACCTGGAAACCTGAAACATGCTGCATAGCATGCAGAGAGCTCACTGGGTTGAAAAGTGCTCTTTCCAAGTGACTCATTTGGTCTGAACTTGTAGGCAGCTGTTCTTATCTGAGAGTCTTCTCTGTGACTCAGCTCTGCTCTTCTGAGAAGGACTCTCAGCATTTAATGCTTACTCTGGTAGGGAGAGGCCTAGTGAGTCTGGGCAGATTCAGGGACTTTCTCAAGTCTTCTGAGTTGTTTACTCTCCTGCCTAAGGAGCTTCCTTGCAGTATGGACTATTTCAGTCTCAAAGTAAACTGTTTCCTAACACCATCTCACAGCAGGTGTCCTGGTCCTCTGGCTCTTAAATTATTTTCTACCTTCTGCAATGTTCCTTGAGCTTTAGATGTAGGAGTTGTATTGTAGGTGTACCACTTGGAGCTGGCTATCTCATGGTCAGTTGTTCTTAACATTTGATCAGTTGTAGACTTCTGCTGCCAGAGGAAGCTTCTTTAATGAGAGGTGAGAACTACACTTATCTTTGCATGTAAGGATAGGTATTTAGAATGAAGCTGGAAATTACACTGGCTTAGGAAAATGATAGTAGTAGGTTCTTCTCTAGGGCCCATGACCTCACTAGCTACAGACGGCAATGTTTATAGTACCAGATATGAATTCCCTCCTGCTGAGCAGGTCTGAGGTCCAATTAGATACTTGCTGGTAACCCCCAAGATAGAAGTATCGCCATGGTACTTCTGGATAGATCTTGCTTTGCTGTTATGATTTATAGGATTTACAACTGGGTTTTTCTGGTAATTATGTTTTATTTAATGGTCATTACAAAAAATAAAGGCTGTCCTTTAAAACAGCTATAATAAAATCTTATATATTCAATACAAATATTAATTTGTAAGCATATGAACATAAGATATATTGATATGTTTTTATTCTTTTTCTTACTTTAGATCAATGAACACATTTTTAATAATTTATCTAATAATCCTTATTTCTGAGGCCATCATCAGTACTATCTTGAAATATACCTGGCAAGCAGAAGAAAAATGGGATGAACCTTGGTATAACCAAAAAACAGAACATCAAAGAAACAGTAGTAAGGTATTATGTGTTATTCATAATTCAACTTTGAGGAAACACTTTGGGGACTATTGATGCTTAGATGGGAAAGACCACAGTGATCTCATCACAGCATTGGTATTGACAGGATGCTTTTGCAGAAGAGCAATCAGCATGTTAGCAGTGCTGTACTTTCCCTAGTTTAAGGCCTAAACTTTTTGTGTGTTCTAGTAGCATGGCTTGAATAATTAGATCACAAAAATTTATATGTGCATTCCACTTCGGTATTACAAATTCAAGGCTTTAGAAATCATTTATTGTACCATATAAGTGAATTAAAGAATATATTTGTTTTCATTCATGTTTGAATAATTGAAGAAGTCATAATGGTCTTGATGTACCAAGAGAATTAAACCTGCAATTTTGGTAAATAATCATTCTTTAAATTTCCATTTAAATTAATATGGACATATTAGAAAACATCTTGATCCAGGAGACAACAAAGCAGATCAGTATAGGATCCTGTTACCGGTACCATGTATATTCAACAGAGGACATATTGAAAGGCAGCTCTGCTGTGTTATTGTCCGTGTAGTATGTGTTCTTCAGTTTCTATTTTTTAACAATTCTCCTGAGGAATTATGTCCCCATATGTCTAGGTTACACTCACATTTTAGTCACCCATGATCTTTGAAGAGTAATGGTAGGATGGCTAGCTCACTGCACAGAGTATAATGATAATTTGGTGTTCACATCATGCCAGGTAACTTCCAAAATGGAACAAATTGTGCTGTGGAAATTTAACCTTTACCTTAACCAGTAATATAAGTAAACAGAGGAAATGCAATATTAAAACAACTTAATCAAGGAATTTCATATTAGTTTACCTCAGAATAATAGTTGATAGTTTACTTAGATAGGAACCTTCTGATAATTCTCATGTATGTTATCTAATAATCATTTCTCTTTTTTCTAGATTCTGAGATTTATTTCTGATTTCCTTGCTTTTTTGGTACTCTACAATTTCATCATTCCAATTTCTTTGTATGTGACTGTTGAGATGCAGAAATTTCTTGGATCGTTTTTTATTGGCTGGGATCTTGATCTATACCATGAAGAATCAGATCAGAAAGCTCAAGTCAATACTTCTGACCTGAATGAAGAGCTTGGACAGGTGAAGATAATCCTGATATTTTGTTTCTCTCAGAAAATTATATGTAAAGATACTGATATAATAGAAAATACTATAAAACTTAGGCCAAAACACCTTTTACTTTCCTCCAGCTAATTCTTATTCCCACTTTATGTCCTAACGTCTTTTTTCCACTATTTAGCAGTATGTGTCTATATGATATTTTATCATGATTTGAAATTTTTAGGCATCAGTTATAGAATATAAAGCTATAGCTGGGACTAGAGAGATGATTTAGCTGTCAGGAGCACACAGTTTTAGGGAAGTTCAGCTCCTAGCACTCACATTGGGTGTGAGTTCAGATTCACAACTATAGCACTAACTCCAGCTCCAGGAGATGCAATGCCCTTGACCTCTACAAGCACCTGCAGTCGTGTGCACTATCCCCACACACACTCTCATGCATATGCATCATTAAAAAAATGAAGTTGCCAGGCAGTTGTGGTGCACATCTTTAATCCCAGCACTCGGGAGGCAGAGGCAGGTGGATCTCTGTGAGTTTGAGGCCAGCCTGGTCTACAGAGCAAGTGCCAGGACAGTTGCACAGGGGAACCCTATCTCAAAAATAAATAAATAAATCAATCAATCAATAAATAAATAAATCTTTTAAGAGGGGAGGGACAACAGGGGGAAACTATTACTTTACCATTTTGTACACATATCCAAAACCTTTCCCACTTTGCCTACTCTAGTGTTGTTACAATTTGACATCCAATAAATATTTACATTATGACTCATAATATTGTTTCCAAACACCTTTCTTCCTAGTTTTTCTTTGTAGTACTATAATTATGTTTTCTTTATGTATTTTATTTCCTCTGGAGTTAATTGCTGTTTCTTTCCTTGCTTAGTTTTGTATACTTCAAACAAGTCTTCATAAATATATTTTTTTTCTCTCTCTGTATTCAAAGGTGTCCGTTAATCTAGGATCTACCTGCCCTGTCCCCATGTATAATTTGGGTTTGCCTTTTTTGTTTTCTTTTTGAGATGGGGCCCCACTTCTTGATGCCCAATCTATGTTTAAACTTCTGAGCTCATCTTACACTACCTTTAATCAAGGCAGAGGCAGGAGGATCTCTGTGAATTCAAGGGCAGCCTGTTCTCCATAATGAGTTCCAAAACAGCCAGAGTTACATAGTGAGACTCTTTCTCAAAACTAACAAACAAACCTGAGCCAAATGATTTTCCTGACTCAGCCTTCCCTGTAGCTAAAATTATATATGAAGACTGATAATGGCCTATGTGCAATAAATTATTTTAGGTAGTAGACATTTCCTATGTCTCAAATATTGTAGTTACCTTTATTGTCCCCAAAAGTATAGACATTAAAGTTCAGTTTCTTATTACTCTTTATTTCTTGGTTAAAACAATTTTCTCACTTTAATTCTTTAATTTTGCACGTTGATCTTTTATCCTGGAATCTCATTAAACTTATTTATTAGTGCTAATAGATTTTTTTTAAGTAAATTCCCTTGGATGATGTATATGTAAGTTTATTTGATATGCAAATGGAGATAACTTTGTCTCTTTTTCCCCAATCAGGTAACTCACTTCTTTTTCCTGACTAGAAATTTTAGTACAATGTTGAATAAAACATATGAGAACAGACAGCCTTGTCTTATATCTCTGCTGATAGGAAGAAATCACTCAGTATGATATTACTAAGTTTTGAAGAAGCTTTTATCATAGTATGTTAAGTGTTTTTATCATAAAGAGTATTGGATTTTTATCAAGTGATTTTTCTGTATCTGTTGAGATGGTCATTTTATTAATAGAATAAAGAACACATCAATCTGATCATTTGTACACATAAAGGTAACAATTGGATTTCTGAGATGTCTCATATACTTATGATATATAATACTTTTTATACATTCTGAAAATGTATGTGTATATATATTCATGAGAAATAATGGTCTATAGTTTGCTTTGCTTTTGTTTTCTTGTGATGTCTGCCTCTTTCTACTTTTTATTTATATTTTTATTTTTGTTTTGAATATGTGTGTATGTGTGTGTGTGTGTGTG